>NW_016827731.1:72709-144448 GCF_001698545.2 Rhinopithecus bieti
TTTTTTTTAGCTCATCAACTATCGTTAGTGTATTTTATATGTGGCCCAAAACAGTTTTTATTCCAATGTGGCCCAGGCAAGCCAAAAGATTGGACATCCCGATGTATATTATCTCATTTAATTCTCAAAAGAACACTATCCATGCAAGTGGAAATCCCATCTTACAAAGAAGACTCACTCGCCCGGTTACCCAGCAAGGTGGGGATTCTAACCCAGGTCTCTCTGACTCCAAATCCAATGTCACTTCCTCATGCTAGGGGTTAATTTAAATGCATGGGCTCTGATGCCAGACAATTTGAGTTCATATCCCGATTTGCCTCTTATTAGCAGAGGAAACTATGACAATTCAAAGGACTCCCAAGTCCTGATTATCTTTTTTTTTCTTCTTTTTTTGAGACACTGTCTCACTCTGTCACCCAGGCTGGAGTGCAGTGGCACGATCTCGGCTTACTGCAACCTCCGCCTCCCAGGTTCACACCATTCTCCTGCCTCAGCCTCCCGAGAAGCTGGGACTACAGGCGCCCACCACCACGCCCAGCTAATTTTTTTGTATTTTTAGTAGAGACGGAGTATCACCGTGCTGGGCAGGATGGTCTCGATCTCCTGACCTTGTGATCTGTCCGCCTCAGCCTCCCAAAGTGCTGGGATTACAGACGTGAGCCACTGTACCCTGCCCCAAGTCCTGATTATCTTATCTGTAAAATGAGGATAGTTGTATTTCTTACTTCAAGAGTTGCTGTGAGAGTTACATGCAATAATATAAGAAAAATATCACCAGCCAAGCGCACAGTAAGTCTTCAGTAGCAGCAGCAACAGCAGCAACAATAGCAGTAGTAGTAGTGGTGGTAGCGGTACTAGGAATATATGAACAGTGGTAGGAGTGATGGTGGTAGGGGTGGTACTCATAATGGCAGGAGTGTAATTAATAGTAATAGTAGTGGCCAGATGCTGTGGTTCACACCTGTAATCCCAGCACTTTGGAAGGCCAAGGCAGGAGGATTGCTTGAGGGCAGGAGTTCAAGACCTCATTTCTGGAAAAAATTTTTAAAAATCGGTCAGGTGTGGTGGCATGCACCTGTAGTCCCAGCTATTTGGGGGCTGAGACAGGAGGATTACTTGAGCCCAGGAGTTCAAGGCTGCAGTGAACTATGATTGCACCATTGCATTCCAGCCTGGGCAACAGAGCGAGACACCAACTTAAAAAAAAAAAATAGTGGTATATTGGTGGTGGTGGTGGTATTAATAGTGGTAGTGGTAGTAGTAGTAGCGGTATTAATAGTGGGAATAATGGTAATAGTAGTGGCATTAATGGTGGTTGTAGTGATAATACTAGTGGTGGTAGTGGCAGTAGCAGTGGTGTTAATGGTGGTAGTCGTGACAGTAGTACTAGTCATGTAGTGGTAGTAATTGTGGTATTAATAGAGGTAGTAATGGTTGTGGTAGTAGTGATATTAACGGTGACAGAAGTGGTGGTAGTAGTAATGGTAGTGGTTGCAGAGTAGGGTATTAGTCGTGCTGGCAGGAATTGAGTGGTGGTAGTAAGTGGTAGTAGTACCGGGGTGATTTTAATGTTGACGTACCCTGAAGGCATTGGTGGTAACTTGAGGACGTCAAGTGGGCTTGTTAACTTAAGTTACTTCCACTCTGGGAGACTGGGAGAGTATAGCAGTGGGAGACGGATGCAAAGGAAACCTGTGTTCTGGGGTCCCAGTTGTCCTTACGAGCAGGAGAGCTGCAATTCCCAGGCACAGCCACAAGGCGGGGGCAATGATTTGGCACTCATGACATCCGAACATGCCCAGGAAAAAATAACTGGCTCAGGAGCTGGGAGCACCCTGAGGACCCCAGGAGACTCCTGGGAAAGGAAGGAGAGTTGGCTGGCGGAGCTTCAGAGACAATTCGATCCTTGGGGTTTAAGACAGACATCAGCAGAACAGGGTCAGCCACAGGAAAGCAGGAAGGGAAAGTGCAAAATGGGATGGGAGCAACAGGGGTGACCCCAAAACTGTGGTTCTCAATTTGTTTCCACCTGAGTGACAACGTTGGGACAGGGTGTGTGTGTGGCCCTCACTTCCAGGGGTGGGTGGACGCAAATGGGCCACAGATGACGAGCAGTTCCCCTTTCTCTCTTACTCATCAGGACCCTCTATTATGTGGTGGGTATCCGAGAGTTTCAGGACCACTGATTTGGACTGGAACGTGGTGGCCAGAGGACGCAGAGAAAAAGTTTAAAAGGTACAGACATCTTTCAAGGAGCCACCTACACACAGAGGACTACAGAGGCTGTGGGTGTCAATGCTAAAAACATGGCTTTACGGTTAGGGTTTGTAAAAGGGGCCCAGATTCCAATTCTGGCTCTACACTTTCAGCTACGTGACCTTGGACAAGGAGATAATATTAGTACTGGTAGGTTTGTTGCCCAGAGTAAATGAGATTATATCTTTAAATTGCTTAGCATGTGCCTGGTAGTAACTACAGTTAACTGCTCAAAAAAGGGCAGCTATGATTATTACTAACATTATTGTTACGTGGGCTTGACGATGGAGAGAGATTACTTTTAAATCCTCTCTCCCATCAATGTTACAGTGTCTTATGCAGGAACTGTCTTGTATTTTGCTTAAGGTGTGTTATGTGTAATAGAACTGGCTCCCCAATGAAATTTCAAGGCCCCTAAAGGTAAAGCTATATGTCTCTTGACTTTTGGACAATTCCAATTATAACTCTGGACATAGAGTAGTTGGGTGATCAACACACTTGTCCATTGGTCTGTTGTAAAATTGGTAGCCTGTAAATTTTCCAGCGTGGCACCTAACAAAGCAATGAAGTAATCATTTGCTAAGCACCAGCTGTATGCTGAGAACACTGGGATAGTCTAATTTGGGGAGATTGTCCTATGCATCCCTGTCTTCTCATTGCTAGGCTATGACTCTGGGGGAGCCCATTGGATCTCTCCTCTTCCCTCCACTCTGACCAAACTGACCCCACTTCTGGGCAGAAACACTGGCATGGAACAGAAGAGACAGTACTAGAAACTAACTTGGTTCAGTGAATTTAGGCATTTGTTTTTCAAGTTCACAAGACCATTTCCTGATGGACTAGACAAAATTGATATAAAGTTGCCGTGACACTGAAGGAAAGGAAGAGAGAAAGAACTGAAAGGCCTGCTTAAATAAACTCAAAGGAAGCCAATGGGGTGAAGGTCCACATTAAATATCTTCTCTGACTTCCTTGGCCTTGTTGCTCTTCTGCCTTATGGGTCTGTTTCCTCATCTGGAACATAAGGGTACAAAAGTGGGTTGCCAAGGTCGTTTAAGGACCCTGGACATAGCTCTATGTGGAGACTCACAGTGACAGAATTCTGGCTGCTTTTTAGTCACTAATTCCCTGTGTGGCCAGGGCCCCGGAGTCACTCATCCTCCACACCTTAGCTTCCCCAAGTGCAGGTGACCTCCAAGTTTACCCTAGCTGACCTTTAAAGGCCATCCCAGCCAGGACACCGATGCGACTTCTAACGTTCTGCCCAGTTCTGCCTGCCCTGCTCTCACCCCTGACCACTGTTTGGAGTTTCAGTGGTGGGTGAGTTTCACTTCTTTTTCTTTCTCTCGATGGCAGGTAACTTTCGTGATGACATACTCCTCCAGAGACGGTCTGGGACACAATTCTGATGGATGGAAGTGAACATGACTGTCCCTTGATACCAGGGGTAGAATTGATTTTGTTGCTGTTGTCCTTTGAGAATCACCACATGACTCTGTGTGGCTGTTTCTTCAACTGCAAAATGAGAGAGCATGTTTCCTTTTTAATCAGCAATATCACCCTTAAGGAAACCTTGAAGGGCAGTTCTATTATTAAGTATCTCAAGCACAAATTTTAATAAATGGCTTCTTTTTTTGCAAATTACAAATTGAATAGCCTTCTCTCCTCCTGTGCTCCTGCACTCTCTTCAACCCGGAACCACTGGGGCTCTTTCAAGGGCATTTACCCCTTTGAGATGGGGAAAGAGGTGCCATTAATATGAACTTTCTCCTTCATCCTGATTCAACCTCCATTTCATTGCTGGCTGAAGGCCTCCTGTACAACCAGATGCATTTGAATAATTAATACTCAGCAAGTTGAATGGTTGACCTTCAACAGCTGTACGACTCCTGAAACCGAGAGTGTTGTCTGTGAAGGCATGGTCTCATGAAGCGGTCCAGGATGGCGCCTGAGGGAGGCTTCCTCATTAAACTCAAAAAATGTAGCCGGGCGCGGTGGCTCAAGCCTGTAATCCCAGTACTTTGGGAGGCCGAGACGGGCGGATCACGAGGTCAGGAGATCGAGACCATCCAGGCTAACACGGTGAAACCCTGTCTCTACTAAAAAAAAAAAAAAAAAAACAAAAAAAAAAAAAACTAGCCGGGCGAGGTGGCAGGTGCCTGTGGTCCCAGCTACTCGGGAGGCTGAGGCAGGAGAATGGCGTGAACCCGGGAGGCAGAGCTTGCAGTGAGCTGAGATCCGGCCACTGCACACCAGCCTGGGCGACAGAGCAAGACTCCTTCTCAAAAAAAAAAAAAAAAAAAAAAAGAATGTGGGATGAGAGCAGAAGCTGGCATGACTGCAGCCTCACCCAAGCCTATGTGGAGAGCATCTTAGGTAGGAACTGGGCTTAAGTGAGAATCAGTGATAAATGAGTGGCCATACCACACCTCAGAAGAGTGAACATGTGACTGAGATAAAAATGATCCGGTCTGCAGATTAGGAAGAGATGAGGCCCTAATACCTGTCAGCGGAGAGGGAATGAATGTTCTTCATTGATGCATTCAAGAAACATGTACTGGGGCTGGGCGCGGTGGCTCACGCCTGTAATCCCAGCACTTTGGGAGGCCAAGATGGGTGAATCACCTGAGGTCAGGAGTTCAAGACTAGCCTGGCCAACATGGTGAAACTCTGTCTCTACTAAAATACCAAAAAATTAGCCAGGCATGCTGGCACATACCTGTAGTCCCAGCTACCTGGGAGGCTGAGGCAGGAGAATCACTTGAATCTAGGAGGCAGGGGTTCCAATGAGGTGAGATGGTACCACTGCACTTCAGCCTGGGTGACAGAGTAATACTCTGTTAAAAAAAAAAAAAAAAAAATTGAGACCTACCAAGTACCAGGCATTGTTTTAGACACTAGGGTTATATTAGTGAACGAACCAGAACCTCCCCTCCCAAAAAAGAAACCCTGCCTTTGTGGAGCTTACATCCTAGTTGGGGAGAGAGATGACGAATAAAATGCATCGTTTGCCAGATGGTGATAAGTGCTTAGAAGGAGAAAGGAGGCAGAGCGTGGGGTGGAGAACATTGGGTAGGAGATGAGCTGCAGTTTTAATAAAGATGGACAAAGGAAGCCTCCCTGAGGAGATGGCAGATTAGCACACATTTGTGGGAGCTGAGGAGTGGGCTCTGCAGCCATCTGGGGAAGAGGGTCCCAGGGCAGGAAAACTGCAAGTGCAAAGGCCCTGGGGCAGAAATGTGTCCTGATGCGTTCCAGGAAGAGCCAGGAGGCCCCATGGGGGGATTCAAGTCCTTCTCATAGGGCTTTTCCTCCCAGTGAGACCGGAAACCATTCGAGCATTTATCAGCAGAGAAAGGCATGATGTGGCTTCTGACTTAACAGGATTCCTCTGGCTACTGTGTGGAGAAGAGACTGTAGGGGGCAAGGGAAGATGCAGAGGGACCAAATGAGATGACAGGAAAGATGCCTGGCATGACTGAAAGGAGACTGATGGAGGAACCAAGAAGTGGTCAGATCCTGGGTTTATGTTGAAGGAAGGTTGGTGGATTTGCTGAAGGAGTAGATACAGGTGTAAGGGAAAAGGACTAGTCCTTGGTTCTTGTTTTAGGGCCTGAGCAGCTAGAAAGATGAAATTGCTGTGTATGGAACCGAGACAGATTGCAAGAGAGTTGAGCAGGAAAATAAGCAGCAGCATATGAACAATGTGGGGAGGGGATGTGTGGCATGCCTGCCCCACCCAGGAGAGTTTAAGGAATCTTACCAAACCGTGTCAGCAGGGGCACCCTGCACAAGTGGTACTGCAGGGTGAGGGAACGTTTTCTTGCGTCAGAGCACCTGGCCTCATTCAAGTCCCTCATCTGCCACTCTCTAGTGAAGGGATTTGGGACACGTCATTTAAGCAAGCTGTGCTTCAGTCTACCCATCTTCAAAATCCCGGAGAGTGTGTGTGTGTGTGTGTGTGTGTGTGTGTGAGAGAGAGAGAGAGAGAGAGAGAGAGAGAATATATATATAGCTTCGTAAAATGCAAAACATTACACCCAGAGGCAGAGGTACAGTGAAATATTAGACTTTGGAACCAAAAGAGCTGCAGCCCCTTCCTAGCTACATGATGTTGGGCAAGTTTCTTTTTTTTGGAGACAGAGTCTCACTCTGTCACCCAGGTTAGAGCACAGAGGCGTGATCTCGGCTCACTGCAACCTCCGCCTCCTAGGTTCAAGCGATTCTCCTGCCTCAGCCTCCTGAGTAGCTGGGATTACAGGCATATGCCACTGTGCCCATCTAATTTTTGTTGTTGGTGGTTTTTCTTTTTTTTTTTAAGTAGAGACAGGGTTTTGCCATGTTGTCCAGGCTGGTCTCGAACTTCTGACCTCGGGTGATCCCCCTGCTTCAGCCTCCCAAAGTGCTGGGATTGCAAGCATGAGCCACCGTGCCCAGCCAATGTTGAGCAAGTTTCTTAATCTCTCAAAGTCTTGGTTTCCTCATGTGTAAAATGGAGATAGCACTGCCTACCTTACATGATTGTCATGAGGTTTTCAGAGATAAGGCTTTTAAAGCATCTAGCAGAGAGCTAGGTACATAGTAGGAGCCTGATATAGCTGTTATTACACATGAAATAATGGTTTTTATAGGTGTATTTATTTGTGTGTTGGCCACCTGGGTGATCCCAAAGTCCAGCAACATAGATGATATTATTTTATCTTGTGATGTAACATCAATAAATGATTTATCATGTATTTGCCTGTGGCCACATATACTCTGTGAGATTATGAGCTTCCAAGAAACTCCTAGGAGCTGAGAAATAATAATAGAGACTTAAATATCCAAAATCAAACTTTCTTGAGACAAGGGATCTCATTTTATATTTTTTTCTTTGTATCTTTTACTGGAGACCTGGTTCGATGACTACACTTGAAAGTTATTTAATAGATAGATAGGATCAAAGAAAGGGAGCTTAGACATTCTTTTACTTAACCACTTTCATTTAAACCTGAGAAAACTAGAGCCCCGAGAGGGCCAGCGACTTGCCAGAGTGAACCAGCAAGTGAGTAGCTGATCTAGGGCTGGTATGAAGCTTGCCTGCCTCTTAGATGGATGGCTTTCCACTCTACTTCTCATCGCTGTGGAATGAATGAAACCAGGCATGGTGAAATCAAGATCCTTTATTGACTTAGACCCTCTTTGATGGGCTCATCCAGTCTGACAAAGATTCAGAAGATTTGCTTGTAATTCCTTGTAATGACAATAGGATAAAGCAAGGGTTCTTGAATGGTTCCTTGAGCCTCTTGGATTTCTCTGGGGCCTGCAGTGTTTGCACTGGTCTAGACATTTTCCACCAAATCCCCCAGCAAATATTTGAAGGCCTTGATACAATGCCATACAAATAACCATATCTAAAGCTCTCCTTCGTAAACAGCCTGAGGTCCTTAGTCAGTCAGCGGTGATCGCAGAGAAAAACAAAACAAAACAAAACCAAAACTTGGCTCCTAGAAACAGTTTTTAAAAGGAAAACCTCAAAGACAACCTAAGAAGTAACACATTTTTGTTGTGGTTAAAGTCACAATTGTTATTTATACCATTCATTGACAGCTGGGAGAGGTGTGTGGGTGTATTTTAACAGCTTTTCAAAGAGACAGAAGAAATTTCCTTAGCAAATGTTAGTTTTTAAAAGTAACCTTTAAACTTTAAAAAAAACCTGTGCCTCTTGTTCTGTTCCAAGTGTTGCATGTATAGCATTTAAATTTTAATAAGGGTTAGGGAAAAGACTTTGGAGTTAGATCAAACGGAGAAAAAAAATTGCTGTGGAATTTTGACGTGGTTCCTATCATAAGTTTCTTGTCATTGTCAGAGAAAAAAAAGCAAGCACTCTCTCCTCACATATTAGCAATCTGGCAATAGCACTAAAAATTTGTACAGGGAAATGCACACGAAATCTCAATAACAGTAGTTAGAGTTTATGACCAAAGCAGCCACAGCCAGATACCACAGATCAGAAAGTCCCAGGCCATCACCCAGCTGGACTACCTACTTGTCCCCACCCACTGCTTCCAACCGCCACAGTCTTCATAATTACTTCTGCACTACCTCCCAACCTTGTAAATTAACAATCTTATTTCCTAAAACCTTCTACTTTATTTATCCCCAGTAATCACAGGTTAATCAGATAAACTACCCTGTGGTCATCAATCAGCAAGTCCTTTAGCAAAAGCAAGTAACAAAATAACCTAAATGTATTATTATTGATAATCATAGCAACTAACATTTCTGCTGCTTTATGACAATACTGTGCATTATCTAATTTAATCTTCATTCAAACTATGAATTTGCACTTACATTATCTCCATTTTTACCAAAGTAGAACCTAAATTCTAACTAGTACTCTATTCTAGTTTAAATACATAAAGGATCTTTAGCAATAATTGATAGAATTTGAGAATTATAAAAGTCTCTAAGAGATCTTTTTTTTTTTTTGAGACAGAGTCTCACTTTGTCACCCAGGCTGGAGTGCAGTGGCGCAATCTCGGCTCACTGCAAGCTCCGCCTCCTGGGTTCACACCATTCTCCTGCCTCAGCCTCCCGAGTAGCTGGGACTACAGGCGCCCACCCCACACCCAGCTAATTTTTTTTTTTTTTTTTTGTATTTTTAGTAGAAACAGGGTTTAACCGTGTTAGCCAGGATGGTCTCGATCTTCTGACCTCGTGATCCGCCTGTCTCAGCCTCCCAAAGTGCTGGGATTACAGGCATGAGCCACCGCAGTCAGCCAAGATCACATAATCTTAATGGAGTGTATTGCATGTTTTTTCTTGCCACTAATATTTGATTGGCAGTAATTCTTAAGCCGTAAACAGGACCATACTACAAAAATGTTTGAAACTTTTTTCAGTTAATATATTGAGATATCATTAAATAAATAAGAATTAGAAAGTGTCAGCAACAATTGAGATTAAAGAAACTTGCGCTTTCTCATTTTGCTTTAATTTTTTACAATGGCTGTACATTACCAAGAACTAAAAGAAAAGTTATCTCCATTTTAAAAGTTAAAAGGATTACAGTACTTTATAGCAGAACATTGGCACAAACCCACTGACATAAAAGTTCAGTCATTCACAGGGAGGGGAACATCACACACCAGGGCCTGTCGGTGGGTGGGGGGCAAGGGGAGGGAGAGAATTAGGACAAATACCTAATGCATGCGGGGCTTAAAACCTGGGGGGCAGGCTGATGGGTGCAGCAAACCACCATGGCACATGTATACCTATGTAACAAACCTGCACGTTCTGCACATGTATCCCAGAACTTAAATTGTTTAAAAAGTTCAGTTATTTATACCAACCTAAGAGCTTTATAGTTTGCAAAGTACTTTTTTTTTTTTTTTTTTTTTTTTTGAGACGGAGTCTCGCTCTGGTCGCCCAGGCCTGGAGTGCGTGGCCAGATCTTGGCTCACTGCCAACTCCGCCTCCCCAGGTTTAACGCCATTCTCGCTGCCTCAGCCTCCCGAGTAGCTGGGACTACAGGCGCCCGCCACCTCGCCCAGCTAGTTTTTTTTGTATTTTTTAGAGAGAACGGGGTTCACCGTATTAGCCAGGATGGTCTTGATCTCCTGACTTCTCGTGATCTGCCCTGTCTCGGCCTCCCAAAGTGCTGGGGATTACAGGCTTGAGCCACCGCGCCCGGCCGCAAAGTACTTTTGCATGCACATTCCACTTTAATCTTCACAATAACCCTATAAGATATTTAATTTTCTGGGGAAGGAAAATGAGGCTGGGCATGGTGGCTGATGCCTGTAATCCCAACACTTTTGGAGGCTGAAGCAAGTGGATTGCTTGACCTCAAGAGTCTGAGACCAGTGTGGGCAACATGGTGAAACCCTGACTATACAAAAAAACACAAAAATTAGCCAGGCATGGTGGCTCCACGCCTGTAGTCCCAGCTACCTGGGGGGCTGAAGGGAGAGGATTGCTTGAGCCCAGGAGGTGGAGGTTGCAGTGAGCCGAGATTGTACTACTGCATTCCAGTCTGGGTGACAGAGTAAGACTCTGTTTCAAAAAAAAAAAAGAGTGTATAATGTGTGTGACTCAAGGTTATATATATCCATAAGGCAGAATTTGAATTCAGACCTCTGGACCCTGTGTACTGCACATATTCCATTACCCTAAGACCTTCCCATAGTCACTTATCCATGTGTCCCAGGTCCTAAATGCTTTCTGGATTCTGCTCTGTCACCTGTACCTAGAAGTTTATATTATGAGTTTTCACTTCCAGGATCTACTATTTTGAAGAGGATATCCACCGTGTAACAGCTGCTTCTTATCACTGGAAAGAACAGAGTAATGTTGCTGCTGCTGCTGCTTCTGCTGCTTTTTTCAAAGGTTCTCACTCTGTTGCCCAGGATGGAGTGAAGTGGCACTATCTCAGCTCACTGTGGCCTCAACCTCCCAGGCTCAAGCTATCCTCCTGCTATAGCCTCCTGAGTAGCTGGGACTGTAAGTGAGCACCACCATAACAGGCTAATTTTTAAAAAATTTTTTGTAGAGAAGGGGCTCTCACTTGTTGCCCAGGCTGGTCTTGAACTCCTTGGCTCAATTGATCCACCTGCCTCAGCCTCCCAAAGTGCTGGGATTATAGGTGTGAGCCACCTCACCTGGCCAATAACTCTTCTTAACTAGACCCTTTGGGGAAGATGATACGTGCATCCTAGGCATGAGCATAGTGCCTGCTAAGAGGTTCTCCCTTTCCCTCTCCTCTTCTTGCTACAGACTTCCTTGAGCCCTGAGTGCACACAGAGCCCACGTTATGGAAGAAACTTCCAGAGGCGCATAACTAGTCAGCCCTGACTACATGTTTCCTATGTGCCAACATCTTCCATTGTTTTCTTCATTAAGTCCCAGCAATAATATTATCCCACCTTTCAGATGAGGAAACTGAGCTTTAGAGAAATTAAATCGCTAGTGAATGGTCACAGTGAGTAAGAGGAGGAATGGAAATTCCAATCAGCCATCTGTTCCCACCACCCACATTCTTAAGTGCTCCTTTTGGCTCCCTTTGAAGAGTGTACAAGGGAGAAGAAGGAATCAGGGATCTGTTTTGGCTTTTAATAGCATATATGCATGTGTGCATGCATGTGTGTGTGTGTATCTGTGCAAGCAGGCAGAACAGTACAAAGGAAACAAATAAACTGAATAGCAATTGCCTAGACAAAGAGAGGAGATTGGGAAGCAGGTGATAAACAGGTAAAAAAGCAGACTTTCTCTTTTTGCTTTAGTAAGTTTTGATTATTTGAATTTATCATAATGTCTATTCGATCTTTTTAAATTATGATAAATCCACACAGCATAACACCTGCTGTCTTGATCTTTTTAAGTGTACAGTTCAATAGTATTTTAAGTACATTGTTAGTATTGGGCAGCCATCAGCACCATCGGTTCCATAACCTTCATCTTGCAAAACTGAAACTCTGTACCCGTTAAATAATAACTCCCCATCCCTCACCTCCCAGCCCATGAAAACCACCATTCTACTTTCAGTCTCTATTAATTTCGCTACTCTAGATATCTCATATAAGTGGAATCACATAGTTTTCGTCTTTGTGTGTCTGACTTATTTCAGTAGCAAAACGTTCTCAAGGTTCATCCCTGTTGAGACACATGTCAGAATTTCCTTCCTTCTTTTTTTTTTTTTGAGATGGAGGAGTGAGCCACCACGCCTGGCCAGAATTTCCTTCCTCCTTAAGGTTGAATAATTTTCTATTGTATGTATATGTACATACATGTACATATACAATGTATATATGTATGTATATATAGTATACATTGTATATATGTATTATATATAGTATACATACTATATATGTATGTGTATATATTGTATACATACTATATATGTGTATATACAATGGAAAATTATTGTGTCGAGAGATGAATGAATAAACAAATATATATATATAAAATCTCTTACTAGACACTTGAGGCTGGGAGCAGTGGCTCATGCTTGTAATCCTCGCACTTTGGGAGGCGGAGGTGGGTGGATCACTTGAGGTCAGGAGTTCAAGATCAGCCTGAACAACAAGGTGAAACTTTGTCTCTACTAAAAATACAAAAATTAGCCAGGCATGGTGGTGGGCGCCTGTAATTCCAGCTACTTAGGAGGCTGAGGCAGGAGAATCACTTGAACATGGGAGGCGGAGGTTGCAGTGAGCCAAGATTGCACCATTGCACCCCAGCCTGGGCTACAAGAGTGAAACTCCGTCTCAAAAAAAAAAAAAAAAAAATAGACACTTGAGTTGCTTCCACCTTTTGGCTAGTGTGAATAATTGTGCTATGATGAACATGGGTACAAAAATATCTCTTCAAGTCCCTGCTTTCAATTCCTTGGGGCCTATACCCAGAAATAAAATTGCTAGATCATGTGGTGATATTGATTTGTTTTGTAATTCAAAAACTAAAAGCCTTTTTTAACAAGTGAATGCTCACATAGATTACAATATTCAATAACAAGACAAGGAAGACAGTAGTGAAAATGATGGCTTAAGGGTCACTGCAGTTGTCAAGGGCTGTGAGCTTCCTGGGGGCAGGGGCCAGCTTTGCAGCTTTATACCCCACCCCACCACCCCATCCCGACACATGCGTGTCTTCTTTAGGTGCTCAGTATGCTTACACTCAATCCCATTGCCCTAAAGCAATGACTTCACCAGAGTAGCTAGGCAAGTGACAAATCTTCCCAAAGGAAACAAAAGGCCTGCATGGAGGCAGTGCCCTGGTGACAGTGGAGGACAGGTCTTGATTACTTCCTCACTCACTGTATGACCTTGGGCCCTTAACTTCTGGGGCCTCAGTCTCCTTGGTTCCATGAAGATCTTGTCCACCTTGCATTGTCACAGAATTACCGTGAAAATTCACCATTTATTCCTTCACCCAAATATTGCATGCCTCCTGGTGCAGGGCTACATCAAATTTGAAAGTAAAAAATTTCATTCAAAAAACACCGCTTGTGTTTTTATGTTTGTGTTATTTGCATAGCATTTTTTCATTATTTTATTTTGTATTCCTTGATTCGTTCTACACTGAAGCGCCTTGTCTCATTCCTTTGTTTTTAACACAAGGGTCTAAAAAGAAAAAAGTGTTCAGGGTTCTTTAAGAGCTTGGAACATGACTTTCTTCTGATGGCCCCATAAAGCAGATTATCTCCCATGCCCTACAGGCGAGAACTCCCGGGTCAGGAACTTCTGGGAAACGATGCATTCTTCTGCTCTCTGAAAAACCTGTCAGCTCTTCTACTCCATAATGGTCATCTCCAGCTGCAAGGAGAAGTTAATGAGGTGTGCGGGACAGTGATGGGAAAAGGTCAGCCTCCACATCACTCCTGACACCACTGCCAAGTGAGGGCCACGAAGGGGAACTGGCCATCGGGTAAGAGAGCTGGACCAGAAAGCAATCTCTATTGCATTAGCTGCTGGTTCTGAATGTGTGGAAAGAGGCCAAGGTCCAGCCTATGGACTGTGACGGAACATTCTTACAACACTGAGAGGTCTGAGCAAAGGCCGGGCAGACAGCAGAGGCACTGTCTCTGTCCAGTGGCGTCTTGGGGGTATTTTTTCCTTACTTTTTACCTTTCTCTCTCCATCTCTCCCTCCCTCTCTCCCTCTCTCCTTGTCTCTCTCTCTCTCTCCCTCCCTTTCTCCCTCTCTCCTTCTCTCTCTTTCTCCCTCTCTCTCTCCCTCTCTCCTCTCTCTCTCCCTCCCTTTCTCCCTCTCTCTCTCCATTTCACTCTCTCCCCTTCTTACCTTCCTTCGTTTCTTTTCTTTCTTCATTTCTTTCTTTTTCTTTCCTTCTCTCCTTTCCTTTTATCTTGCTTTCCTTTTTTAAAAAAAAGCTTATTTCTTTTATTTCTTTTCTTCATTATCCCCCTTTTCTTTTCTTTCTTTCTGCCTTTCTGTCTCCTCCTATACCTCCAATCAATCTCCCCTTATTATTTTCCAAATCTTAAAAAATTCCTGAGAGGTGTCTGTCTTATGAACACTAGGCAAGTTTCTTCTTATCCAAAAATAAAGTAGAAATTAGTACTTTTCTATTTTATGCACAAGCTGACATATTGAGGGTACAGGATGAAAATCTTGGATCTTATTTTTTTTATTTTTGAGTCGGAGTTTCGTTCTTGTTGTCCAGGTTGGAGTGCAATGGTGTGGTCTCAGCTTACTGCAACCTCCGCCTCCTGGGTTCAAGTGATTCTCCTGCCTCAGCCACCCAAGTGGCTGGGATTACAGGTGCCTGCCACCACATCCAGCTATTATTTATTTATTTATTTATTTGGTATTGTTAGCAGAGACGTGGTTTCACCATTTTGGCCAGGCTGGTCTCGAACTCCTGACCTCAGATGATCCAACCACCTCAGCCTCCCAAAGTAATGGGATTACAGGTGTGAACCACCATGCTTGGCCTTATTTTTATATGTATGTTAACTCCATACTTTTATTCTTGTGTTAGTCTTATAATGAGCATAAAATATTAGTATGGTAGCACATGTAGTAAGTTAATTAATTAATTCATACAAATAGTGGAAACGAGGTGTTCAAACTTTTTTTTAATTGAGAGGAGTAACTTGGGAAAAATATTTTCACACAAATGCTTTAAAGAAAAGCCCTTTAAAAACTTAGCAACACTTCGTTCAACTCATTCCTATGTATAGTCAGTGTCTTTGCAACTCAGAGGGGATTTCTGGGCATGCATTGGGCCTGTATGGTAGGGTAGGTGGAGCGCACCAACATCCCAAGAAGTCCGAGTTGATTTCCAGCCACACATCACTTTTGAACCTCCTTCCCCAGGAAGATCCCTCACTTACAACAGTGTCCCGCACACTTCCTTTTCACTGTCCCCTGCCCTTTCATTTTTCTCGTTCATACATCCTCTTGTGATACACCACAGATTGACTTGCTGTCTGCCCCTGGCTCTTGCTGGCAGGTGAGCTCTGGAAGGACAGGGGTGTTGTCTGTTTCATTCACGGCTGCATCACCAGTACCCGGAACAGGGCCTGACACAGACACATACTTGTTGAACAAACAAACCAACTTCTGCAAAGGTCCAAGTTACAACCCAAACAAGGCTTGAGAACTCTGTTACAAACAGAATTTTCTAATTCTGGTGGAATTAGAATTCTACTGTATTTTCTCTCTTCTTAATCATTAGTTTTCTGAAGGCTAATTTCACAGCAATTATGATGCTTAATTACATGGAGTTGAACACTTTCTGGCCGGGCGTAGTGGCTCACGCCTGTAATCCCAACACTTTGGGAGGCCAAGGCGGGCAGATCACGAGGTCAGGAGTTTGAGATCAGCCTGGCCAATGTGGTAAAACCCTGTCTCTACTAAAAATACAAATATTAGCTAGGTGTGGTGGCACTCACGTGTAGTCCTGGCTACTTGGGAGGCTGAGGCAGAAGAATCACTTGAACCCAGGAGGCGGAGGTTGCAGTGAGCCGACATCCTGCCACAGCATTCCAGCCTGGGCGACATAGGGAGACTGTCTCAAGAAAACAAAACAAAACAAAACAAAACAGAAACAAAAAAACACTTTCTAACTCCCTGGCCAGATTGAACTCCTTGAGAACAGAAATTGCATCTTTGGTCCAGGCTCAGTGGCTCACACCTATAATCCCAACACTTCAGGAGGCTGAGGCGGTTGTATCACCTGAGGTCGGGAGTTTGAGACCAGCCTGACTAACATGGAGAAACCCTGTCTCTACTAAAAATACAAAATTAGCCAGGCGTGAAGGCACATGCCTGTAATCCCAGCTATTCAGGAGGCTGAGGCAGGAGAATCATTTGAATCCGGGAGTTGGAGGTTGCGGTGAGCTGAGACTGCGCCATTGCACTCCAGTCTGGGCAACAAGAGCAAAAAAAAAAAAAAGAAAAAAAAAAGAGAGAGAGAGGAAGAGAGAAATTGTGTCTTTAATATCTTTAAATCTCCAGTATTTTGCTTATAGTAAATTCTGAATGGATGTTTGTTGAATGAATAAATGAACGTAATCTGGACCTTGGACATGCAGAAAGGTAGACACAGAACACAGCAAAAGACGTAGTCACTTACAGAGCACCTGCAGCATAGAGTGCACTGTTCTAAGCACAACTGAGCAACACAGAAGACTTAGAAAGTTTATTTCCTGGCCAGGCATGGTGGCTCACGCCTATAATTCCAGCACTTTGGGAGGCTGAGGCAGGTGGATCACTTGAGGTCAGGAGTGCAAGACCAGCCTGGCCAATATGGTGAAACCCTGTCTCTACTAAAAATACAAAAATTAGCCGGGCATGGTGGCGGGCGCCTGTAATCCCAGCTACTCAGGAGGTTGAAGCAGAAGAATCACTTGAACCCGGGAGGTGGAGGTTGCTGTGAGCCGAGATCGTGCCACTGCACTCCTGCCTGGGCAACAAGAGCAAGACCCCGTCTCAGAAAAAAAAAAAAAAAGCGTAATTCCTGTGCTTTAGGAATTTACAATCCACTTAGGAAAGATACAACAATCATGTAATGCCTCAAGAACAGCTGTAAATGTTTTAGACTTCCAACAAACACAAAACAATAGGTTAAAATATGGTAAAGTAAGTTCATCAGCTTGTCTGCCAGTGCAGTCAGTGAATTACTGTGCCCTATCACCACCTTAAGTCCTGGTGCTAAGGATCTGAGATTGATAAAAATTCAAGCCTGTCCTTGCGGAACTTCTGGTCTAGACACGTGATGAGGTCATTTCCACAACCTGAGCAAAGAGCCAGGACAGAAATCAGCACAGAGGGCACTGGGAACAGAAAGGAAGAATACAAAACCCCGTGTTTCTCAACCTCAGCCCTGTGGACTTTTTTTTTTTAATTTTTTAAAACAGAGACGGGGGTCTCACTATGTTGCTCAGGCTGGTCTCGAACTCCTGGGCTCAAGAGATCCTCCTGCCTCAGCCTCCCAAAGTGCTAGGATTATAGGCATGAGCCACCTCGCCCTGCCCCATGGACATTTTAGACCAGATAATTCTTTGTTGTGGGAGGCTGTCCCACGCACTGTGGTATGTTTAGCCACATCCCTGGCCTCTACCCACTAGATACCAGTAGCACCGCCCCTCTCAGCCATGACAACCAAAAACGTCTCTAGACATTAGGACCAACTACATAATTTGCAAGGCCCAGTGCAAAAAGAAAGTGTGGGACTCTTCGTTCATAAAGCAGAGGGAAAGTGCCCTTGAAGATAGTCAGATATAAAGCGTTTTCATTCCCTCGGGATAGGCACACTAGCAGAGTGAGTGCAAACCCTTGTAGGTGTCTGGTGACCCCACTCCATGACTCAGCACACACACACGCAACCCACCAGCTGCCATGTCCCCGCTCTGACCAGCCACTGGGCCATGCATTTGCCCTTCCGAGAGCATGGGAGTCAAACGAGGTCTCCCTTCCCACAACTTGCTGCTCCAACCCATGGCAGATGGACAACCCCCAAGGGCATTACAACCATGGCACAAGGACACCCTTGGTTCAGAGGTGGGTAAAAAGCATGCCCCCCATGTAGGCTATTGCCTAATGCTCCGTGGCACTGCCAGCCTGGGTCAGGGATGGCCACTGCCAAGCTCCACCCTGAGATGCTGTGCAGCAAAAACACTCCATCTCAACCTCTCTATGCCCACATGAAGACCCTAAGGACACAGAGGGCAGCAGTGGTTGCTGAGTGGGAGTGGGAAGAGAGAGGCCTGGCCAAGCCAGGGGCATCAGTGGATGGAGAGCTGGGGCCTGAAACCCATGCCAGAAAGGCAAGGAGGCAGTGGGACAGGGGGACCACATGAACTGAGACTCTAAGCTCCTGGCATATGCCTTATTGTCCCATCAGCTTCACCTACAAAACAGAAAGTCAAAGACAAAACTATTAAGAACTGCAAGATGGCGGCCGGGCGCAGTCGCTTACGCCTGTAATCCCAGCACTTTGGGAGGCCGAGGCGGGCAGATCACGAGGTCAGGAGATCGAAACCATCCTGACCAACACGGTGAAACTTTGTCTCTACTAAAAATACCAAAAAAATTAGCCGGGCGTAGTGGCGGGCGCCTGTAGTCCCAGCTACTAGGGAGGCTGAGGCAGGAAAATGGCGTGAACCCGGGAGGCAGAGCTTGCAGTGAGCCAAGATCGCGCCACTGCACTCCAGCCTGGGTTACAGGGCTACAGAGCGAGACTCCGTCTCAAAAAAAAAAAAAAAAAAATTTCAAGATGGCAACTACAGGGCATTAAACCCCAAGCACACTCATGAAGCTGGCCCTACCAGACATTACCAAAGCCCCCCAGGAGTTAAAACCATGCCCAAGTGAGAACCACTGATTAATAATTCAACCTAGGGTCAGGTGGGGCTTCTCAAAGGAATTGAGCTCTCAGCTGATCCCAGAAGGTTACGGGGTGGGGTGGGGTGGGGGGGATGATTAGAAGGAACAGAGCTAGTCAGGAAAGCTTCCAGCCACTCATGAATTTTAAACCACATTTTCAGGGAAGTTGCAAAGTCTGGTTTGGCTGGAAGGAGCTCTTTCAGGTGGAGGAAGTGGCAGGTGAACAGGTATAGGAATGGAAATTAGCAAGTCGCTATAGGGGCTAATAGGGAGAATGGTTTGGCAGGGGGAAGTGTGGGGAGAGGATGCGTAAGAGAGGGGTCTTTCCACCTTACATAGATTATATCTGAACTTTCCTGTTGCCGCACTGTGGCTTCTGGTGAGTTGCTGAACTTCTAGGCCTCCTCCTGCATGTGGTGTGGGCTGTGACTCACTCTTCCTAAGGCCCTGGTGTGTGAAAGCTGAGGGGCACCTATCAGTAACCTTGAAGAGGCTCCTTCCACGGAGACCCTCATCTCCGCTCTGGTTTCTTTCCCTCTGTGCTGCCCCGCAACACATTCACTCACCTCCTGAGGACAAAGGCTCACTGGAGGGTCTCCATTAATGAGATCAATGAGCCCACTGGGACCGCTTCTCTCTAAGTGTGTCACCTCGCGCAATCATCATCAAATAAGAGCTACCGAAAGCTTATCGACAGCCTCTCTTCTAATTGCTTTATACATGCATTGACCATTTACTTTTTACAACCTCCCTGTGAGGTAAATGCTATCTCTATCCCCATTGTAAAGGTGGGAACGGTGAGCCCCGCAGAGGTTTAGTGAATTGCCCATATACAGTAAGTGAGCTGTGAGTCCAAAATCCGAATCCTGGCAATTTGGCTACAGAGTCTTCATATTGAACCATTTCACTCAGTTTTGTAAAATGGAGATAATAAGAGTAACCTGAGGCCGGGCACGGTGGCTCACATCTGTAATCCCAGCAGTTTGGGAGGCAGAGGCAGGAAGATCACTTGAGGTCAGGAGTTCAAGACCAGCCTGGCTAACATGGTGAAACCTTGTCTCTACTAAAAACACAAAAATTAGCCAGGTATGGTGGCATGCGCCTGTAATCCCAGCTACTCAGGAGGCTGAGGCATGAGAATTGCTTGAACCTGGAAGCTGGAGTTTGCAGTGCACCAAGATCATGCCACTGCACTCCAGCCTGGGCAACAGAGTGAGGTTCCATCTCAAAACAAAACAAAGCAAAACAAAACAAAAAAACCCAGCAACCTCAGATAATTTTAAGGATCAGATGAGATTAGTGTAAATCTTCACAGAGTGATATAGGTACATAATAAGTAGTCACTACTGTTGTTATTGTCGTTACAAGCATTCTTTAAAAAAAAATTAAATAATGGCTCATACGCCATTGAAAACTTTGAGATGCCTCATTGCCTAAGGAGAGAGGATGAGACCCCCCCCAGACTTGGCATTCAATGTTTGCTCTTGACCAGCCCTGTCCTTACTTTCCAGTGTCATCATTAGCAAGATTCCTCCGTGGTCCAGGCAGCCCAACTTGCTCTCCTCCCCCGTCGCCTCATTACCTGCTTTCATGCTTGGCTCAGCTCTTCTTTCTGCCTGAAATGTTCTCTGGCTTCTCCTTGATGTCAACATTCTACATGCTCTTTAAGGACCCTGAGCCGCCACAGAATTTTGTTGGTCCCCCTATTATTATTGACGTTTGCTTCTATTTATTAATTGTGCCAAGGGGGTTTACATGTACTATCTGGCCTGCCAATTTCTACGCTGTCTTCCTTTTTATAGATAAGGAAACTGAAGTTCAGGGTGTCATCTTACCCAAGGTCACATCTGAAAAGCAGCAGAGACAGATTTCAACCCAGATCAGGCTGACTCCAAGCCCCACGCTGATTCCCTACGGCACCTGCCTCTTGATTGGTACAGAAAGCCAGGGAGGCAGGGCGCGGTGGCTCACGCCTGTAATCCCAGCACTTTGGGAGGCCAAGGCAGGCAGATCACAAGGTCAGGAGATCGAGACCACGGTGAAACCCCGTCTCTACTTAAAAAAAAAACAAAAAAAACAAAAAATTAGCCAGGCGCGGTGGCGGGCGCCTGTAGTCCCAGCTACTCAGGAGGCTGAGGCAGGAGAATGGCGTGAACCCGGGAGGCGGAGCTTGCAGTGAGCCGAGATTGCGCCACTGCACTCCAGCCTGGGGCACAGAGCGAGACTCCGTCTCAAAAAAAGGAAAAAAAAAAGAAAGACAAGGAGAGCTGCATTTGAATCTCAACCCAATCTGAGCAAGAACTAGCTCTGTGCAACTCCAACAGTTTAAGCATCAGTTAGGAACACTAAAAATAATAATACTGTCTCATGGGCAGTTATGAAGAGCAAATGAGATGCTTTGTGTAAAGCAATCAGCACAGTGCTATCATGAAGCCTGCTCCACTCTGTCTAGCAATAGAGGTGTGTGTCCATGTCTGTCCCTCCCTCTGGATAACCAATTCCTTTATAGCAGGAAGTGAATCTGGTTGCTCCAGCAGTGCCAGACACTGACTGCATGCCCAGCACATAGAGGATGCTCCATAAAATGTTTGCTGCATTGACTCAGCAGCCCTGCATGGCGCTTCACCCCAAGGCCTGGGAACAGGGCATAGTCATCAGAGCACAAAAGGATACCTTGGTCATCCCTTAGTGTAAGGCTGAGTGGTAACTCTCATGCCCAAGGCACAGGTCATGGACAGCACTCCCGACCAGACACAGTAGGGCAAGTGGAGGCAGAGTCCACCTCGCTCCTGCTCTGCAACCAGGACCTCTAGAATCAGAGAAGACTCATTGGTGGGGAGAAACAGGATAACATCAAGTGGGCAGAGGTTCTTGACTCACAGATAGAACTCTTTCCTGGAACCCTTACCAGAGAGGAAGGAAAAAGCCTTTGCCTCACTCAAGCATGGCATCGGGGGTAGAAACTGGATATCTTACTGTGTCTTCCTCTTAGGCCTGGTCCCTGTTCCTTGGCTGTGCTTTGTGCTGATCTTGTCATTATACAAACCCAATGTCATGGAGAAAACACTGGGTTCTAGATGCAGAAGTCTCAGGTGGTGATTCTGGCACCTTTTGGGGGTCGTTTTTCCTCTGAGCCTCACTTTCCTCATCTGTGAAATGTGGGTAGCAATGCCTGCCTTGCCTTCTTTGCAGGACTCTTTTGAAGATCAAATAAAAAAGGAAAGCTCTTTGCACACCATAAAATACTGTACAAATAGCATAGTTCTTTACGTGCCAGGTCTCTCCTTTGACAGGAAAGACTTTGATCTCTCTCATCCTCTCCCCTCTCTGTCTCCTTTCTCCCTCTCTCTCTGCCTCTCTAAAGCAATCACAAGATTTTTCTGTGTGCTGAGACTTTTCAGGGTACTTCTGCGTGTGCCCCCATCTGTTTCGGGGCTCGGAAGGTGTCAAAGTGCCGCAAACGAGGCACATAACATGGCATCTAGAGGTCCTCCGTCCAAGTCCGGGATTCTGCTCCTTAACTGTTTGTGGGTCCTTGGGCCAATTCTTACCCTCTTGGAACCTCCATTTCCTCATCATTAAAGCAGGGATGGAGGATATTGCCTACTTCATAGGCCTGTGAGGGAGGAAAAAGGGGAGACTGGAACTGGGGCACCTCAATAACACTTATTTAAATAACAATCTGAAAACAGTTTCCAGAAAATTCTAGGAAAGATTATTGCCTTTTTTCTGAAACACTGCAGCCTAGCCACGATCATTTATTCAGTAAGCATTTATGGAACACCTGCTGTGTGCTAGGCCCACCATTTACTCCATAAACACTTGGGGCACCTTCTTTGTGCTAGGCCCACCGCCAATCTCATTTTTCATGGATGCTGTGGTAAAAGAAAGAGGAGTAGATGGTTGCTCTGGAGCGAAGGCTATGGTAGGTGTAGTATTTATTAGTTTAATATCATACTAGGTAGCCAGTTTTTAATTTAATCTTTTACAAGCTACTGGGAATACCCTGTTTCTAAAAAATGACCCAGCAGAAGTATGTGGGTTGTTGAATCAAAATGAGAGAGAAATCTTCTTTACCTTTAGGAGTTTCCCTGGCAACGATCATCTAATAGCAGCATGTCTGGGAAATAAAAGCTCAAAGCCAAAAGGGATTTCTAGAAAGGAAGCTGATGGTGGGGACTGGTGGGATCTGGGATCTTCCTGTATCCATTTGTTATTTCCTCAGAGTGCTCCATGCAGAGCAGACACTCGGTAGTGTTTGTTAGTGAACTCAGACCAGAAACTCTGTATTTCAAAGGAGGGGAGGGAGGACACAAGGGAGCCTCTGAGCTGTGTGCTGTGATCAACCAAGTACCCCACGTGTTCCCAGCTCATGCCAACCCCACACAAGGTGTTTTTCTGTGTTACTTCATTTAATTCTTCCAACAACTTTATAAGGTATGAATTCCATTATTATCACTGTTTACCTTTGGTGATAATATAAGGCTGAAGGAAATTTAGTAACTTGCCCAAAGTTATGGCCACACACTCCCAGAAAGCAGGTGGCCCATCTGACTCCAGAACTGATTCTCCCAGGGTCCTGTGCTGTATCTCTTGGGAAAGTCATTTATCCTCCCTGAATTTGCTTCCTTATCCCAAAGAGGAAGAAGTGAAAGGGGATGATTTTAAGGTCCCTTTTGGACATGTGGACTTCTAGTGGCATAAGTGCTTTATCCGGGGGTTGACAAACTGTGACACATGGGCCAAATGCAGCCAGCTAATTGTTTTTGTAAATAAGCTTTATTGGAACACAGCCACACATATTCATTTATGTATTGTCGATAAGAGCAGAGTTGAATAGTTGTAACAGAGACCGTCTGGCCCATAAAACCTAAAATATTTACCATTTTGCCCTTTATAGAAAAAGTTTGCTGACTCCTGGACTATACTAAGCTATAGACCTTAATGATGATTAACTATAATGACGAATAGGAAAAATTCTGGAGGACCGAACATCAACTATAAACCGTTGAGGGGGATAAGAAGATTATTTACACTGTTTGCTTTTTTTTTTTTTTTTTTTAGATGGAGTCTTGCTCTGTGGCCCAGGCTGGAGTGCAGTGGCGTGATCTTGGCTCACTGCAACCTCTGCCTCCCGAGTTCATACCAGTGTCCTGCCTCAGCCTCCCGAGTAGCTGGGACTACAGCACCCACCACCACACCTGGGTAATTTTGTATTTTTAGTAGAGTTGGGGTTTCACCATGTTAGCCAGGTGGTCTCAATCTCCTGACCTCATGATCCGCCTGCCTCGGCCTCCCAAAGTGCTGGGATTACAGGCGTGAGCCACCGCACCCGGTCCTACACTGTTTACATTTTATACTTGAAGTTATTTATTTAATTTACTTTATGCTAATTTATAACTTACATATGGCAACATGCACAAATCCCACACGTGTAGCCTGGTGATGGATCCACCATCCCAACCAATATATAGAACCTTTTCTAGCACCCCAGAAACCTCTAGCACCATGGATTCGTTTTTCCACTTTTTAACTTTATATAAATGGAATCACACAGTATAGATTCTTTTGTGTCTGGTAAAAGTAGTTATTTATTTATTTGGAGAATCGGGTCTCACTCTGTCACTCAGGCTGAAGTGCAGTGACACAATCATAGTTCAACGGAACCAACCTCGGACTCCTGAGTTCAACTGATCCTCCCACCTCAGCCTCCCGAGTAGCCAGGACTATGAGCACGTGCTACCATACCTGGCTAATTTTATTATTTTTGTAGAGACAGGGTCTCACTATTTTGCCCCGGCTGATCTTGAACTCCTGGGCTCAAGCTATCTTCTCACCTTGGCCTCCCAAAGCACTGGGAACACAGGTGTGTGCCACCACACCTGGCAAGTATTTAGTTTTAACAGTATTGTCCAGAGGCAATCACATGTTCGTTTACTCAGTAAGCATTTTCTTGAGCATCTACTATGCATGGGCATCTCTCCAGGCACTGAGGAGTAAGACATGAGAAGCTGCCTGCCCCTCATGGGGTTTGCTCTCTGTGGTGTACTTCTTCGTGGCTAGTCAAGGCTTCATGTCCACTACTACATAGAGGTCTGGCCTGAGCTCTTGGCCCATCTGCCCAAAGGCCTGCAAGTAGGCTCCCTAATAATTTAAGACCTTTTAGGAATTTCAAATTATAAAAAAAAAAGTCGGAGGACCTAAATGGTTAACCAAACCAACCGGCCATTTTTCAAAGGTAGAATCAGAGACCCAGAGAAGGTGCTCACCAAAACTCCTGGGGAGATGAATCACCCAGAAAGGGGTACTGTAGCCAGAAGAACTTCAGGCTCTTTCCAGACCCTGAAGTCTAGAATGTTCTCCAGGTTGCAACACTGCTCTCTAACAAGAAGGCCCCTGACCTCCTGCAGAACAGGTTAGGATGGTATTTACGTTTTACTCTAGAGAAGATTTTATTTTGAGGCCTTCTAGATACTCTGTGAACCAATGAGAAAGCCTGGGAGAGTGGAGTGGCACGGGGTGGAAATGACCAGAATCTCTTCTGTAAACAAAGAAGTGCAACCGTGAAAAGTAGGGGAAAGACTGCATGTACAAATCAGAAAAATATCACTTGCCCTGCTAAGTTCCAGGGGAGATGAGTTCACAGAAACCACATGTGCCGATCTGTGGAATGACCAGCATGGTGCTCAGAACGCCTTCATAGAGTGATGAGTCAACTAGATTTCAACTTATTTTATACCAGGGATTGCACCTCCCATAAAAAAAAAAGAAAAAAACCTTGGGATATGAACTGCAAATTCATCTAGTTTGAGTAGACGAAACTGATATGGTCTCTTCCAATTCAGTAGCTCTTAAAAACATGCTGGGACTATAAGAGCCTAAAGACATCAGTTGTCTCAGTTCTCAGCGTGTTTTCAAGATGTGTCTCTTCTTTCTAAATACGTGAGAGCCCACCATATTCTAGGAACCTGTAGTTGCTAACTCACCTAAACTTCACACAGGCGCAGTAGAGTGTCATTATCATTTTGCACATAAGGAAACTAAAGATCAGAAAGATAATGTAACACGCCCGAAGTCACACAGCAGGTGAAGCAGATCTTGGGTTCAAGTTTAGTTCTGTTTGACTACTCCAAAGCCTGCCCTCTATTCTCTGCTGGGTATCCTCCACTTCTCGCCCCTTAGAATCCTCCTTTCAACTTCTCATCTCTCAAAACAATGACAGCTAGAGACCTTCCCCTTTCATCCTAAAGCCCTGCTCAAAAGTTCTGAGCCCCAATCTCAACCCTTCCTTTAATTTGCTGAGGTGGTGAGACTCTCCTGTATCTTATTTTTCCATCTTTAAAATAGGGTTATTATATCAGTCCATCATCACTTTATTCTGTGTGAAGCATAAACAGATGTTATTTCAATCCTGTTCCATCTTCCTCTATTTGGGGGAAGTTATAACTGAAGAGTTTTATAGGATAGCTCACTTAGCATTTGTGACCTGCATTCTGAAAGACTATCTGCTGGTCTGCTTTACACATCTCTTTCTAAATTTCCATATGAAGGGATCGGTGGAACTCTTTGAAGATCTGCAGTACAGAACAATTACTTGATGAGCACTTATATCGCACAAAGTGGTATATTACAAGGTAGGTCTAGGAAGGAGTATTACAGGAAGTTGCTGGATGTGAATAGCCAGATTACCTGGAAAACATACCTGACACTCATAGGAAATGTGTCCTATCCTCTGTGTGAAATTTCCTGCACTTTCATGTAGTTAGCTGGGGTATGGGGAAGAATGGGTTTGCTGACACCTGAATTCTGAGAGAGAATGAGACTTGGGAATCAGATGGGGCACACAGCAGCTGGAACTGCCAATCAAAGTTTTGTTGTTACAACAGAAATGATTGCTGTTTTTTAAATGGGTTTTTCCAGCTTAACACAGAAACTGATCTTCATTACACTTGATGCTTCTATCCTGATAGCGAGTGAAAGACAGAAAAAGAAATTGTTCTCCAGGGACATTTACTCTGAACACTTCATTATCCTTCTTGAGGCAAGCTGGATAGGTAGAGAATGATCTTCCAGTGGGCAGAATTATAAGAGGCAAAGATTTGCCACCTATTACAACAAACTAGAGGGGAAAAAAGGGTGAAATGAAAAGCCAACATTTTTATGAAGTTATGACTCCCTCTGGCAACCTGAGGAGTAACGGGTGTCTGCAGGCTGAAGGATGGATATGTTCCTGAATTTGGGGTTTGCTTGTCTCAGGCAAAGAGGGACTGAGATCAGTGTAAACCTTCCCCAGGCTCCATGCACTTAATCATCCCTTCTTTCTGGCTCTCAGCACAAGTGGCCCAGGCACCTGTAGCAGACCTTGTATTTAAGAGGCATCCTGGCCGGGCGCGGTGGCTCAAGCCTGTAATCCCAGCACTTTGGGAGGCCGAGACGGGCGGATCACGAGGTCAGGAGATCGAGACCATCCTGGCTAACACGGTGAAACCCCGTCTCTACTAAAAAATACAAAAATCTAGCCGGGCGAGGTGGCGGGCGCCTGTAGTCCCAGCTACTCGGGAGGCTGAGGCTGGAGAATGGCGTAAACCCGGGGGGCGGAGCTTGCAGTGAGCTGAGATCCGGGAGACTCTGTCTCAAAAAAAAAAAAAAAAAAAAAAAAAAAAAAAAAAAAAAAAAAAGAGGCATCCTAGCTCCTTAAGAGCTTGACTTGATCAATTACACCATCAGCCCTAGCACACCTAAAAGATTAGATCCTGCCCCTAGGCAGATGAAAGCTGCTAGACTCTTCCTCCTCCTGCTGAAATTCCTCTCTATCCCTAACCTAACCTTACTTCCTCCTAGTTATCTTTCAAGGGTGGGAGAGGAAGGAAAATGTGCTTAGAAACTCTTTTGCAATGTTTCTGCTGATTCTGAAACCCTAGTCCTCCAATCCCTCCAACCCCAGCACTGTATCACCAATTCTGAAAACCCTGTTTCCAGAGAAACTCAATTTTACTACTGGGAACTGGCTTCCCACCTTCCCAGACCAGAAAGTGTTGAACTTTATTATTAGACCAGGAGGTTGCACAAGTGGTCTCACTCAATATACACCCCTCCCCAAAAAAAGGTATCAGTGGTATCCCCTTTTCGCAGATGAGGAAACTGAGGCTCCCGGAAGGGAAACGTTATGCTCCTCCCCAGAAGCCTTAGGTCTGTGTATGGTGGAAGCAAAGAAGTCCCTTCCCCTGTTCTTCTACTGGTCATGTCCTAGCTTGCAGGTTTGGGCGCAGCCCTCCCCTCCTGCTGGTCTCCAGGGGAGAAGCAGGTGAAACTCCAATAGTGCTGCCAGGCCTATGGCTTCCTACCTGGCGCGGGCCAGACTGGAAAAAAAAAAAACTTCTTTCCCTCAATAGCTCTGTCGACACCTTCTTTACTAGGAGTGCAAGATTCCTGCCACTGCTGCAGTGACCTCGTCTGCAGAGCTCGTCCCCGGCCCAGGGAACCACAGATGTTCTGGAACTGCGAATAAACCAGAAATGAGTGAGCCGGGGGGAGGGGGGGACACTCGGCTGCAAGTGTCCATCCAGCTGCAGGTCAAGCTTTGCTTTCACTGCCTCACCATCCTAGTGCCTCACCATTCTGCCTCACCATCCTCCCCCAAGGCGAAGGCGCCTTGACATCGGGTTTAAACAGGAGAGTGAGGAGCCCCAGGGGTCCAGCTCCCCGGTGGCGTTGTCAGGCTGGGCGCCGGTGCAGCCCGGCTGCTGGGGGAGCTTCACTTTGGCTACTCCCTCTGCCCATAAAGTAGTCTCTTTCCAAGAGTCTTCCCGGACTCCTTCACCCTCGTCTACGGTCTCTGGCGGGCAGTTCTGCAAACCCAAACCGCCACACCGGGCCAGGGAGGTTATGGGGCCTGCAGGGCAGTAACTGAAGTGGAAATAAGTGGAGTCCCTCCAGGGCGCGCTCACCCCACCTAAGGCGGCCTCACCTCCCCGCTGGCCTCGGCGCCCCTTCCTAAGTGGTCAGTTTCTCTTCCGCCCTGCGGGCTCTCCTGGCCCACCACCTGCGTCGGCTGGGACGCATCCAGGGTCTCTACTCTTCGTTTTCTCCTGCGTCCCCTTCTTCCACGAGCACCCCAGCTTCCTCCGGCTCTCACCTGAACGCCGAAGCGTAGTGTCTTCTCTCTGGACTAAAGCGGAACTGAGAACCGGTGGAAAAGCCCCGCGCCTAGGCTGCAAGGCACTGGCTTAACAAGTCCAGAGGTTAGCTGAAGTTTGGCTGATAAGCAGAACCAGTGAAAGAAGGTGTCCAGCCCCCCAGCGTGAGTAGAATGGACCCTGGCAAAGCCCCGCTCCCGGCCCGGGTCTTCTGTTCTCCAGTTCTGCCCCTCCGGCTCTCCTTCTCTCCGGGTTTCCCCCTCCCCACCATCATTTGCATCCAGCCGAAAGCTGGGCCCTTCCCACTAATTTGCATATCTTATATGGCCTAATGGTGGCGATCATGGCAAGTTAGAAGTTTTCTGACTCCTCTCGGAGGAGACTCCGGGACCCCAGGGAATAACAGGTGTCTGGAGGCTGAAGGGTGGAGGGGTTCCTGGATTTGGAGTTTGCTTGTGAAAATCCCCTCCACCCTCCTCTCTCGCACCCACCCACGCCCTCACCCCCTTCTTTTTCCGTCCTTGGAAAATGGTGTCCAAGCTCACGTCGCTCCAGCAAGAACTCCTGAGCGCCCTGCTGAGCTCCGGGGTCACCAAGGAGGTGCTGGTTCAGGCCTTGGAGGAGTTGCTGCCATCGCCGAACTTCGGGGTGAAGCTGGAGACGCTGCCCCTGTCCCCTGGTAGCGGGGCCGAGCCCGACACCAAGCCCGTCTTCCATACTCTCACCAACGGCCACGCCAAGGGCCGCTTGTCCGGCGACGAGGGCTCCGAGGACGGCGACGACTATGACACACCTCCCATCCTCAAGGAGCTGCAGGCGCTCAACACCGAGGAGGCGGCGGAGCAGCGGGCGGAGGTGGACCGGATGCTCAGGTAGGCGCAGAGCGAGTTGGAGAGGACCCACCCGAACCCCTGGAGCCCCTGCCCCGGGCCTGAGTGACACTGCGCCCGACCACACTCGCCAAGCCCGTTTCCCACCAGAGAAGTCCCCCGGGGGGCGCTCTGCTTCTCTCCCAACACCTGGACCCTTACCAATCCCTTAGCGGAAAGACACTGCGGCCCACCGGGCTTCTTCTCCCCAGGCCCAGGCCAGCGTCGTGGACCCAAGGGCTTTTCCCCGCGGGGCTGGAGCTCGGCCGGGGAGAACTGGAGCTGCGGAGCCCTTTGCCGGGAGGTTTGCCCACGCGACTGAAGGTGCGAGTGGGTGCAGTGAAACCGCTGCGACTTCCCGGGAGCAGAGGCTCGCGCCGCTACAAGCCCCAGGCCGCGCATTTTTCCTGCGCGCTGCCTGGGTCTGGAAAGCCGCATGTCGGCCTCGGACACATTGACCTGCATGATGACCTGCAGTTCTTTGCCGAAGGACAGGCGGCGTCCGGGGCCGGGATCTGAGAGGCGAGTTCCCTGGTGGGCACTCTTGCTAGCCGCCCCCATGCAAGGCCCAGAATTATCCCGGATCCCCAACGCCGGTTTAGATTTGCAAAGGGCATGTTGCACGTAGGGTCGGGGTGGACCCGCGCGGGGCCCAAGAAACCAAGCGGGGTTGTGTGGGGGCGAACGTGTCTCAGACCACAGTTCGCAGAGGATCTGATCTCAGTCTGAGAAAGGAGTCTGGTCTCAGTCTGAGAAAGGGCGTTTCCAGACCTCGCTGCCCACCCCCGGCCTCTCCCCGGGAGGTCAGGCCGGCTGGCAGTGTATCCCCAGGGCCGGGATCGTTTGTGGGTCCTCCTCGACCGCCCTAGGCTTTGACAGCTGGTTACTAATTATCTAAGGAGCCGAGCGGTTCCCTGGGACGGCACGTTGCTCCCGGGCCACTCCGCTTTAGGACGGAGCCCATGGCGTGGCTTCGGACACTGAAGCGCCGCGATTTCGCGGCTGAGCCTCGGCCGCACGTCCGCAGCGGCGGTTTGGGGTGGGATATGACCTTGCATTTGAATTTGCGCTCCGAGGGCCTGGCGGTTTGCCCTCTAGCCAAAACAATCAGGGATCTTGTAGATACTTTTCCCCCAAACACACTTTGGTATAATTCAAAGGTCTGAGGTTCTTCCCTCGCCGCTCTCCCGCCCGGAGGTGATTTCTCCCTTATCGGGAGAGAACTCCTACAAGAGAGTTCCGCGACGCGGAAGGTGTGAGTCGTAGAGGCCAAGAGGGGTCGAGAGAGTGGCCCCTAGGGGCGGCTGGGGCGCCAGGGCTGCCGGGAGGTCGCTCAGAACCAGGCGGATGAACCAGGCTCCCACTGCCGGCCACCGGGGGCCACAGGGCCTAGGCCCTCCCGCCCGGCCGCAGGCGGCTGCTTTCTAGCTCGGCGCTGAAAAGACCCGGGGCGCCCCTCCGCACCCAGCCCTGCGCCGGGCTGGACGCAGCTGAGACGTAACATAAACTGCAGCACGTGGAGTTGGGGTGTTATTAATTTATTTCTATAAATCATCAACAGAAAGATACACAAAGAGCCGTGATTAGGTTGAAAAGAGAGGCGGGTTATTCATTGGTGAAGTTGTAAACGCGGCTTAGAGGGGAAAGGAAATCAAAACGCGGGCGCGGGGCTGCTCGCAGCTCCCAGCCAGGCGCACCCAGCCAGGCGCCCCGTGCGGCCCCGTGGCCCCGCCACCCCGGCGCCGACGCGGACGCGCCCGCAGGGCCCGGCCAGCGGAAAGGCCAGGCCTGGCCCCCAGGGTCCTCAGATCCAGCACCCCCTTCTTCCCTCCCCAAAACCCCCACGGCCCCAGTAGCGGGCGGGAGGGACTGGGGAGCCGGCAGACCCCCCCCGGAGTCCTGGAGACGCGGACAGACCTGGGGAGGCTTTTTTCTCCCAGTCCCGAGCGGGTGCTGCCTTTCCTCCCGCCGCTCCCTGGGAAGCCGTAGGACTGATTAAAGTAATTTTTCAGAAATCGCTAGCGGTCCTACCCAAAAAAACTAGGTCAATCGCAACAGGGGGGCCTCCCGAGCCCCGGGCAACACGCCTCCTTCTCTTTCCCACTGCGTGTTCCTTCTTAAGACGAAAACCGCAAAAGAGAAACCGAGAAGTCGCATTTTGGAGTTCCTGGAAATTCTAGTAAACTGGAAGAGAAACGGCGGCGGAAGGAAGGTCGGCGACTCGCGCAGCTTCCCGGTCCCGGCTCCCGGCGCGAGCTCGGCCTTGACTCGCGGCTCAGATGCGGGCGCCGCCCGGGGGCATCTAGAAAGTGGGTTGCTTCTAAGACGCCCGAAGTTGGGCTCCTTAACACGAACGAACGCGCCGCGGACTGGCGCTGGCGATCCCAGGCTTCTCTGTTCGTGGCGAGCAAAGTCATTTGTTTGAGAAAGGAGCGTGCGGGCGGACCTGCCGGGCGCCCGCGGCAACGGCGTTTGACACCTGCGCTTGGGACACTCAATGGCCCGCTGGCGCTCTTTGGGACCCGTTCCTTTCTCCGTGTTAGGAACCACTGAACTGACTGTGTTTTCAAAGACCAAAAAAAAAGAAAAAAAAAAAAAACCACAACTCTCCCGGGCTCTTGCGGTGAACACACCCGTGAATTTTCGGGGTCAGAGAGCTGTAAAGGTGTAACTGGCGCCAATCTTACTCTCACTCTCGTTTTAAGTCGGACTTAAAAGGTTTGCCATCACCCTCTTAATAAGGTTTTTGGGGGGCTTTTTTTTACCCTCCCTAATTGTTGAACTAATTCACTATTTCCACAGAACCATTTCCACCTAGAACAGTACCCTATTTTTTGTAGGTTTCTTAGGCATACAAAATGAACCCAGGTAAAGGCAATTAAACAAAAGAAAAATAGCCGAAGAATTTGCTAAAGCAATATTAACTTTTAAAATGCAATTTTCCCCTAAGGTTCGAAGCTTCTTGTTCGTAACCGTTGAAAGTGTTTTCCACCCTAAAATATCTGTGGAAATATTCACTGGAAATAAGCTTTTAAATGATCTGTGATGTTTACAAGGATATGTCTAAAATGTTTATTACATTATTTTTCTCTTAATGTGAATTCTCCACGTTTGAAACTGTAACTCATTTTCTCATTTTTTGTTCTTGTTACTTCCTTATATTGTGTACTTGGAAAGTACCTTTGTAAATACTTGAGAAATTTGTTTTTATATATGATTAATATAAAAGTTCGCATTTCTCAAAAACATCTCTATCAAAGCCTGTGTTCTCACGAGTTTAATACCAAAGTCTTGATAAAACAACCAAAACTACCCAAATGCTTGCAAAATATGTTCGATTACTAGATTTTTATTCATTAATCAAAATTAATTTTGGCATATTAAAGGCACCATTTAGAAATAAAATTGCTTATTATATTGCAATGCTGTATCTATTTCAGCCTCTACTTTACACCAGTTTTTTTTTATTTGTTTGTTTCACCTGAAACTAGTTTTCCCTTTGTTTTTTTTTTTTTTTTTTTTTTTTTTTCATGTTCTATTGAGCTAATACATACATCAACATACAGTAATGGGGTGCTGGTTTTTGTAAGTTAAATATGTACCTGCATTAAATAAATAGTAAATGTGTATATATTGCTTCTTTAGTACTTTTGTTCTGTGCTGCACAGTATTTTCTTAATTTCTAGTTTTAAATTATATCTCTTTTCAAGGCATCTGTTCAATAAGCAAGAAAAGATATTGGCAAAGTTGAAACCATTCTAGACAAATAAAATTCAGAGGTGCTAAAATTAGCAATTTACACAGCCGTGTTTATGAGAAATGAAAAGTACTATCATGTTCTTACCCAGTGCTTAAAATTTATGAGAAACACGATAATACAGGAAAACAAGGCATCTAAAATTGTTAATGTTCGAAATTGAAATTATTTGTCCCCATTAGCTCAATATATTTTGTGTAGAAGGTGGGGCTGTGGAATTTTTTTCTTTTTTTTTTTTTTAACTACTTGCCTCACCTCAGTGGTGTGATCCTCCAGTCCCAAAGAGGTACAACATTGTATTCTGGAAAACTTTTCTAAAACTCTGACAATTATTTACTATTTGGCTAAGACACCCTCCTTGCTTCTCAGAAGGTGGACACGTACATTTCACCCCTGTTTTATAAGAAATGGAGATCCCCATTCAAAAGGAAAATAATGTAGGAGAGGTTGAAGCTAAAATTGGGCAGATTCAGAAACTGGTGCTATCCCCACTTCATTGTAGGATCAGTGAGTCCAGCCCCAAGCTAACGGCATCCCCACTTTCCAGTTGGCCTCCTGCCTTTTAAATCTCCCACATTCCAGGAAAATGAAGGAAAACAAAATAAAACGGCCAGGCGCGGTGGCTCACGTCCGTAATCCCAGCACTTTAGGGGGCCAAGGCGGATGGATCACCTAAGGTTAGGAGTGTGAGACCAGCCTGGCCAACATGGCGAAACTCTGTCTCTACTAAAAATACAAAAATTAGTTGGGTGTGGTGCCAGGCGTCTATAATCCCAGCTACTCGGGAGGCTGAGGCAGGAAAATCATTTGAACCCAGGAGGCGGAAGTTGCAGTGAGCCAAGATGCCATTTCACTCCAGCCTGGGTGACGAGCAAAACTCCACCTCAAAATAAATAAATAAATAAATAAATAAATAAATAAAAATAAAACAAGAGCTTTTCTTCTTGCTTAGTAAGAGAGAGTGGTGGTGGTGCTTTTTTATTCCTGAAGATGGGAAGTCCTCTTTTGCCCGCTAACCTCGGAAGAAAGGGGTGAGGTGTACCATACAGGGGCCGCCACCTTCTCTTCTCTTTAGCTTCCATTTTGGCCTCATGTCTATCCCAAAGTTGTAGCTTAGATGGGTGGAAAATTCAGAATTTTGCATAGAGTATAGGTAGCACCCCCTAGAAAGAGAATCTCTCTCCCCAGATGTCTCCCGCTAGTACCCTAACCATCTGCTTGTCTGTCTAGTGAGGACCCTTGGAGGGCTGCTAAAATGATCAAGGGCTACATGCAGCAACACAACATCCCCCAGAGGGAGGTGGTCGATGTCACCGGCCTGAACCAATCACACCTCTCCCAGCATCTCAACAAGGGCACCCCTATGAAGACCCAGAAGCGTGCTGCCCTGTACACTTGGTACGTCAGAAAGCAACGAGAGATCCTCCGACGTAAGTGTTTTCATCCTGCCTCTGCCTCAGCCTGAAGTGACCTTTGCCCTCTCACCCCATGGGCTGCCTCAGTTTCCTTTTCATCAACAAGGCCCTGTGAGCATTTAGCAGATATAAGGAAGCTGGCAAGTAGATTTGGCCTTGGTGGTTGCTGTACAATGGATTGGCTTCTATCATGTTCTTCGGTCACAGCCCCTTGCTACCCAGCCAGTTGCTCTGAGGAGCCTGTCAGTGTATGCAGCCTAGCTTAAACTTTTTGACCCCTCCTTCCAACGTCCTCCTCTTTGAAACCAAGTAGGTAGCAGAGTGAAATATCTTCCCCCAGAGAAAGCCAAGTATCTCCCCTTGATACATGACCAGCAGTCAATTTCCAAAGAAGACATTTCGTTGCAGTCAATAATATTAATTACTGTTACTGTTAATTTCCTCCTCTCTGGAAAAAGTATCAATAGAAGGCATTTGTATAGAGAGATATATTCAGAACTTCACCCTGTTCTTGGAGGATAGTGAGAGGGATTGAATCCTGAGGCAGTTTAAGGTGTTTGCTCACATTTACCAAAATTGGTTGAGTGTGAGGACCTCAGCTGGTGGCCCTGCTCATGAAGAAGCTACTTCTGGCTAAGGCAGGGCACAGGAAAAGTGTCTGCATTTGGAACTCTGACTCCTCAATTCTTGTCATTCCCATTCCCATCCCAAAGTTTTTTTTCTGTCCCAAGATTTCTACCACCCAATTATTCTGAAAAGTTTTTGTTTTGAAGTAAGTCTAGGGAAGTTTGAACTGCATATGAATAATAAGAGTAGAATGACATACTGCCTGTATTTTAGGAAAGTATTCTTTGACATTAGACTTTCATTACTTTGATCCCATCCTTTCCCCAGAAAATTTTGTATTGGTTTTCACTCTCCCTACACACTATCCTCTGGCTTTATCTGAGCTTCTCTGTCTTTATCAAGATGTTAGTTTCCACCACTTTCTGTTTTTTTTTTTTTTTTTTTTTTTTGAGACAGAGTCTCGCTCTGTTGCCCAGGCTGGAGTGCAGTGGCCGGATCTCAGCTCACTGCAAGCTCCGCCTCCCGGGTTCCCGCCATTCTCCTGCCTCAGCCTCCCGAGTAGCTGGGACTACAGGCGCCCGCCACCTTGCCCGGCTAGTTTTTTGTATTTTAGTAGAGACGGGGTTTCACCGTGTTAGCCAGGATGGTCTCGATCTCCTGACCTCGTGATCCGCCCGTCTCGGCCTCCCAAAGTGCTGGGATTCCACCACTTTCTGGGTTGGGCTTTTCCCTCTTGCTTTTAAAATGACTCTTGTTTTCTGTTACACACTGCTCTGAAGTGATTGTTTCAGTATTTATTGTCTCAATGTCCCTGGGTTGGTGAAAGGAAGGGTTTTAGGTGTTCATTTCATATTGTGGTGTTTGTGCTTTTGTTGGGAGTATTACATGAATACATTGGAAGAAGTAACGTGAGAGCTATTTGCTGCTTAGAGCGGGAGACCTTTCCAAGAATGGGTTGGCCCCCCCATACTTGGTGACTAGCTCTTTAAGAATTTGTGTTCCTGACGTGAAGCAACTCTCTGTATAGTTCCTGGAAAGCCTAAAAAAATTCTCAGGAGCCATTGTCTCCGAAGACCCAACAACCCTTGAGCCCTGCCCAATTATTTAAGCTTTATGCAGCATCTCCAGTCTGTGCTGCGTCTCTGTATTCAATGAGAATTTCTTCAGAAAGGAGAAGGAGGCAGGAAAGGCAGACTGGAAACTTCTCAAAAGACAGAGGTCCAGAAAGTTTCTCAAGAAGTTGAGGAAGGGACATTTTACAAATACAACAGTCTCTTCAAGAGAATTGTTGTTATTGTTATTTTTGTTTTATTTATTTATTTACTCACTTACTTATTGAGATGGAGTATCGTTCTGTCGCCCAGGCTGGAGTGCAGTGGCGTGATCTCAGCTCACTGCAAGCTCTGCCTCCCGGGTTCACGCCGTTCTCCTGCCTCAGCCTCCCAAGTAGCTGGGACTACAGGCACCTGCCACCATGCCGGGCGATTTTTTTTTTTTTTTTTTTTTTTTTTTTTTGTATTTTTAGTAGAGACGGGGTTTCACCATGTTAGCCAGGATGGTCTCGATCTCCTGACCTCATGATCCGCCCGCCTTGGCCTTCCAAAGTGCTGGGATTACAGGCGTGAGCCACCACGCCAGGCTGTTATTTTTGTTTTAAAGTCACATGAGACATAAAAGCTTAAGAAACAGTCGTTCATTCTGTAACTATTATACAGGCACCTACTATGTGCCAAACACTATGCTAAGCTGTGGAATACATAGCTTCTTTTCTCCAGGGACTTACCTGCCATCCAGTGAAGAAGTGGAGATGTTTGAGTAAATAATGACATTCATTTTCTAAGAGCTGTTATAAAGATATACACAAGGGGCAGCAGAGGAACTGCTAAATTGCCTGGATACATCATGGAAGGCTTCCTAGAAGAGGTGACATTCAAATCATGTCTTGAAGGATGAATACAAGACATGCAAGCATGATATAAGAATCAGGAAGTAAGAGAAATAAAAGAGGGACACAGGTGAATGGGGTGAGGAGAAGGAGGAAGAGAGGGGAGAGAATACAAAATGATACATGATTACAAATTTCCTTGAAAAACTAAAAATAACAAATGGTAATATTCATGGGCCTCTCTACACACATAGAATCTCCTTGTCCAAGCTGGCCCCCAAGCCTATAAAGAGACTACTGAAGCCAACTTCTCCAAGATAATTTTCATGGGCAATGGACATTTTGTTCCCCAAACACAATTAATCTGAAGGGAAGTAGAGAAGAGTTGGTGGTGGCTAGAGGGAGCAAATGTGGGAGTCTAGTTCTTCAAAAATTGGGAGAGGCTAGAGCCAAGCCCCTGAGGTCAGTGGAACCTGAATGGTTCTGAGCACCTACAGGCAAACCCACCCGGCTGATTTGAGGACACACTGAGTTCTGAACAGTGTTCAGGCTGCTACCTCCTCAAAGGGCAGGTAAGAGACTGAGGCAGCCCCCACAATAGGGAGCAGCTGCGAGAGTGTCTCACACCCACCAGACACAAAGCTTCAAAAGTCGGTTTTGTCACCTCCACACAAGTCAGATCTGAAGGGTTTGCGGGTACATTGCTTGGGTTTTGTTTTTAGTGAGAGGCGATGCACAGGGTGGTAGTTAGGAGCCTGCAAGCCTGCAGGCTGGGCTCATGTCCGGGCTCCTGCCCCAAGTCCACATAACTTTGGGCAAGTCACTTAACCAGTCTGAACGTCAGTTTCTTAATCTGTAAAATAGAGACGGCCGTACTTCTCACATGGAGAGGCTGTAAGAATTAGATGAGGGAATATATTCAGAGGATTTGGCACAATACCTCACCATAGAAATGGTTCAATAAATGTTAACCGTTATTGTTTCTGTTCACATTAAATGAAAAAATCTTGCATTGCTCCCAGGCCCTTGGGATGATCCACACTGGCTTTGGCCATTGGTGACTCCACCGGTGCCACACAGGGCCTACAGGGAGGAGGGAAGACACTGTGACAGACCTCACTGAGCAGAGGACGTCTCCTTCTCTCCCTTTGATTTCCCCTCAAGTAACTGCATTTAGAGAGCTGCTGTGAAGCCAAATACTATACAGGGGCGAAAGCACTTTGAAAAGTGTAATCAGGTGGGGTACTGTGGCTCACGCCTGTAACCCCAATGCTTTGGGAGGCTGAGGTGGCGGGAAGACTGCTTGAGGCCAGGAGTCTGAGACCAGCCTGGGCAACATAGTGAGACTCCATCTCTACAAAAACAATGTTTTTAATTAGTCAGGTGTGGTGGCTTGCACACCTGTAGTCCCAGCTACTTGGGAGGCTAACGCGAGATGATGGCTTGAGCCCAGGAGGTCAAGGCTTCAGTGAGCTATGATCATACTACTGCATTCCAGCCTGGGTGACAGAGCAAGACCTTGTCTGAAAAAACGAAAAAGTCTAACCCCCAAAGGAATTTGGGCCAACATCACCATCATCCTGACTAGGGGTAGATATTCTGAAAGGCTAGTTAGTGTCCCTAAGCTTTCAGTCAGTCTCATCCCACAGCTGGGGGGACTAAGTGATGAGAGAATTAAGCTGGGGTCCCACATGATCCCACTAGCAGTGACTTCCCACTAGCTGTTTGGCAGGAACTCTGTCAGGTCTATAGTAGCATTGTTGGGCACCACTGAAAACAGAGCCCTAAGGTGGCCTAAGAATCCTCCAGGGTTCTAAATGGGCCAAATCAAAGGCCACAGTGTCATGATCAGTCCACAGTTAAACAAAGCCCAACACCACCTCCAGTTGGGATCCCAAGTCCTGGCTGGCTAGGGGCCCTAACCATTCCTCCTGATGGACCAAAATGGACATGAGCCTTAGATAGGTGGTAAGTTCCCTGCTGCTGGAGGCATATAGACTGGAGGGCCACTCGGTGGGGGGTTGTAGAGGGGATTCAAACGTTAAGTAGTAGCCTGACTTGAACCTTGAGGATTTTTGATCCAGTCGTCCAAAAGAACGAGAAGGATAGCATGTACATGATGGCACATTCAGAGCTTATCACAAAGGCAGGTGGTAGCCTTCCACTCTCTGTGACCTGTGAGAGTAATTACAGGAACTGAGAAAGAAAGACATTAAGACTGGGTGCCGTGGCTCACGCCTGTAATCCCTGCACTTTGGGAGGCTGAGGCGGGTGGATCACCTGAGGTCAGGAGCTCGAGACCAGCCTGCCCAACATGATGAAACCCCATCTCTACTAAAAATACAAAAAATTAGCTGGGCATGGTGCCGCCTACCTATAATCCCAGCTACTCAGGAGGCTGAGGCAGGAGAATCGTTTGAACCTGGGAGGCGGAGATTGCAGTGAGCCGCGATCACACCGCTGCACTCCAGCCTGGGCAACAAGAGCAAAACTCTGTCTCAAAAAAAAAAAAAAGACATTAAGATCCAGAACATAGGGACCCAGAGCTAGGAAATGAATGTGTTATGTGTCTTTGCTCAGCAGAGTGCTTAGCCTCCTTGTTTATTCATCTGTAAAATGGAATTAATCACCCCAGTGAGCCCTGCTTCATGCAGATGTGAAGACGAGGACAGCAAAGCTTTCTTCTTCAGTAATGTAAATATCAAATCTCATTAAACCGTGTAGGCTAAGGCATCACCACTGGGCTGAGCTGCTGGCTCTCATTCATTCTAGAAAAATCTCCTGAGGGTCACAGTATTCCTGGACCCAAGGAATTGGACAGACAGGGAGCATCATTTCCAGCTAATTAAACACCACTCCCAGACGGGTCCTATGGTCCTATGTTTGTAGTCTTTGAAATTATTTGAGATCTAAAGCACATCTTCTCTTTCCAATACAAAGCTCCAGTTATATTTATTTCAAAGCATGTTTCAAAAGGTTTGGGTTTTTTCTAAAAACCTGACTTTATAATGTAGATACCTAGGATATAGGAAGAGGGAGGAGAGGTGGGGAGTGCTATCTACAGCCTCTGAATATTTGTGCAAGTATAAATTGTACCTTTGAACAGTTCTCCCCTGGATCTGAGACTCGATTAAGCTCACCCACTTGACATCAAATACAGGAGTTCAGGATGCAGAGTGTTGCTTCATGTCTGAGGGCCAGTGAGCCAAAGGGGAAAAAAAAATAATTTTCTTAAAACAATGGCTGGCTATGTTTGAGCTCCTTCAAAGAAAGGAAAAGGGTGGCTTTGCTGGAGCAACTGAGGTGGGCAGTAAAGGCCTGTGCTGAGGCCTCCCCATCTCCAGCTCCACATGCAGCGAGAGCAGATTGCAAAGCTTAGTTAGATGAGGGGAATAAATGTGTCTTTGTCCGTTGTCTGTCTGTCTGTCTGTCTGTCTGTCTGCTGAGTGAAGGCTACAGACCCTATCAAATCTACTCCTTTCTCTTTTCAGAATTCAACCAGACAGTCCAGAGTTCTGGAAATATGACAGACAAAAGCAGTCAGGATCAGCTGCTGTTTCTCTTTCCAGAGTTCAGTCAACAGAGCCAGGGGCCTGGGCAGTCCGATGATGCCTGCTCTGAGCCCACCAACAAGAAGATGCGCCGCAACCGGTTCAAATGGGGGCCCGCGTCCCAGCAAATCTTGTACCAGGCCTACGACCGGCAAAAGAACCCCAGCAAGGAAGAGAGAGAGGCCTTAGTGGAGGAATGCAACAGGTAACACCACCAGAAGCTCACCTGGGCAGGTGGGCAAGCACAGGGACCCAGGATCCCTCCCCTCGGTCCTGGGATATTGAGACACTAGTTATACAGATAAGTGTGGCTAAATCAGGGCTTCTCAAAGTATGTTCCACAGAACCCCAATATCAATTCATTAGTAAGTCTGAGAACCAGCATATGGATACTTCCCCTTAGAGAGTCACAACATATATTAAAGGCTCTGAGAAGCCCTGCAGTCAAGAAAACCACTTAGCTTTGTTGAATTTGTTAACTCTGGAATCTTTGGTAGAGTACAAACAATCCCATGAATTATTATTCTAGGGAAGATACTCTGGAGAATGCTGGTGTAAAATATGATACCTGTGGAATAAAAATTTTGTGTTCAACCTCCATATAGGCCAGGATAAAACTCTCCCTTAGCCACAGACTCTAGATCTGGCCTCTACCAATTGTCAGACATGCAGTGGTCCAAAAGGAAGCTTGGCAGGAGAGTAAGAATTGGTCAGATCTGTTCAGTCTACTCCGCCCCCACTGACTCAACAGAGTTCTTTTTACATGTTAACTACCAACCAGGCGCGGTGGCTCACACTTATAATTCCAGCACTTTGGGAGGCCAAGGCGGAGGATTGCTTGAGCTCAGGAGTTTGAGACCAGCCTGGGCAACATGGCGAGACCTTATCTCTATTTTAAAACAAACAAACAAACAAACAAACAAAAACTATGTGTTAATTAATTTATTTATTTTTAATATGTGGTCTTGCTATGTTGCCCAGCAGATCTTGAACTGGGCTTAAGCAATCCTCCTGCCTTGGCCTCCCAAATAGCTGGAATTACAGGCTCTAGCCACAGGGCCCAGCTATTTTTTTTTAAACTATTGGAAAACCTTGGGAAATCTTTTTTTTTTTTGAGGCGGAGTCTCGCTCTGTCGCCTGGACTGGAGTGCAGTGGCCAGATCTCAGCTCACTGCAAGCTCCGCCTCCCGGGTTTACGCCATTCTCCTGCCTCAGCCTCCCGAGTAGCTGGGACTACAGGCGCCCGCCACCTCGCCTGGCTACTTTTGTATTTTAGTAGAGACGGGGTTTCACCGTGTTAGCCAGGATGGTCTCGATCTCCTGACCTCGTGATCCGCCCGTCTCGGCCTCCCAAAGTGCTGGGATTACAGGCTTGAGCCACCACGCCCGGCCGGGAAATCTTTTTACTTCATTCCTGCCCTGTTCTCCCTGACTCCAGTATTGACTTTCTAAAAATTCAGCTCTTTGGTCTGGCCAAGGCCTGTGTGCACTTTCTCTGTCTCTGGGCTGGGCTGGTCTTGGCAGTGGAAAGAATGCAGCCAGGGAAGTCAGGCTGGGAAGCAGGGAGGCCTGTACTGCCACTGAGTCCTTAGGCTGTGCTCCGTACCCCAACTAATGAGATGCCTTGCAGCACCCAGTAGTGTCTAAGAATCTCTCACACCTGAGTTTGAGGTTTCACCAGCCCTGATAAAGCTAGAGACCGGCCATCTCAATGCACCCTGCTTTGGACCCCACTCTGCCTGCCTTTTGGAGGGTATAAGGCTTTTTGCTTCCTGGCACTCTTTCAGGGAGTTCAAACCCCAAAAGACCAGAAATCCTCTTGAAGTGCTTTGAAGGCACTCAAGACAGAGTCAGCGAAGGGCTTTGCCTTTTGTGTGGTGGAAAGAATGGCTAAATAAGGAGGTGTCAGGAAGCCCCATCTGGACCTTCCCCTGGACTGCCTGTCCCCAGCGTGCTCTCTTCTCCTCGGGAGCCACACCAGAGCCTAAGTCCCTGACTCCCAGGGCGGCATAGCCTGCTCTGTCCCTGCGTTCAGACCCACTTCAGCCATCTTCATCATATCACTCCATGGACTGGCCTTTTCTCTGCATAGGCCTCTCCTCCTCAGCCTTCCATTCTGCCCATGGCCCATTCACACTCCCAACCAAGACTGCTGTGATTGTGTGTTTTTGGCCAAACACCAACAAGTTCCCCCGCCACCCTCGCTCACCATCTCCCCTCCATCCATCCCCAGGGCAGAATGTTTGCAGCGAGGGGTGTCTCCCTCCAAAGCCCACGGCCTGGGCTCCAACTTGGTCACTGAGGTCCGTGTCTACAACTGGTTTGCAAACCGCAGGAAGGAGGAGGCATTCCGGCAGAAGCTGGCCATGGACGCCTATAGCTCCAACCAGACTCACAGCCTGAACCCTCTGCTCTCCCACGGCTCCCCCCACCACCAGCCCAGCTCCTCTCCTCCGAACAAGCTGTCAGGTAAACAAAGGTTGTGCCTCACTGCCTCAGCAGCCCATCCTGGTTCTCGCCACGGATCTTATCTGGTTTAAGCGTTTTCAGAGGAGCAAATCCTTTGAGGTGATCCTAGGGCTGCTCTCTCATTGCCAGAATATTCCCCTGGAAATAATGTGTGGCTCTGATCAGTTTCCTCCAACTCCTGGCTCAGCCACTGCCCTGTGAGGCTCACTTAGCCTCCAGGGAACCCTTTACCCTATTTGTCTCCTTCCCTCTTCTTCTCCCTGTGTGGCTGCTGGCTCAGTGGTCATTCTACACTGAGGAGGCTGCCTTATGGGTGGATCGGGTCCAAATCTCAGGCAGAGGGGTCGTGATGGCATGGCATCCCTCACTGTGTTGGAGGATGGCACTCCGGCCACCTCCTCCATCCCTGGCCATATCCTGCCCCTCGCTCGGTCCGGCTGCCTCAGGAGAAGCCCAGTGGCCTTTGGGGACGGTCACTCTGTTGGTGGCCTCTGCTTGTTGGCTTCCGTGTGTCATCAGGGTTGGTGGGGGTCAATCACTTGAAATCTTTGCAGTGATGAGTTGGGCCAAACTGACTGAGTACCTGCTCCATCGTGCTTGATTGAGTGCTCCTTTGTGCTGGGCCCTGGCCTGGATTGGAATGCCTCTGCCGTGGGCTTTGGGTTTGTCAGGATGGAATCCTACAGCCTCCTTGGGGGAAAGCACACCTATATGCTGAGCTCTGTGGTAGGCACAGGCTGGGATGGAGCACTTCTTCTGGTCCTTCACTCTTCCGGCAAAGCTGGCTTCCTAGAATTGACGTGTTCACTGGGGTCTGTGCGGTGCCCATGAGGACAGAGTAGCAGCCTCCTGCCTGCTCCAAGAAAAGGGCTTGCGAAAGGAAAGCCAAATGCTGTTTCTAACTCGGGGGTGATTCTGAAACCTGTTGCTCCCCTCACCTGTTGGTTGCCCTTCTAATGAGAAAGGCCTGAAGGGCTGGGAGCTAACCCAAGTGTTCAGGGGACCAAAGCCACCCAGACAGGCTCAGAGCCATCAGCTGGGTGGTATACAAGCATTTGTTCCATGCCTGCTGTGCCCTCCCATAGCACAGCCTCTTCCAGGGCCTCTGGGAGCCTGACAGTGTCCAGCATGAAGCTGGGGCCAGTGCCGGGGGTTTCTCTAGGTCCCTCTCCCACAGAAGAGAGAGGCTCAGCCACACAGGAAGATAGTCTTAGTTACTTAAGAGGCAGAGAAGCCCCCAGGCAAAGACTGGCCTGATTGCAGAGTAACTTCGCCTCTTTAGGGAAATTCAAAGCAGGGTTCTGAAGGTTGTGGCAAATGGCATGTGGTTGGCACTGAGCAGGACCAGAGTGCTTGGCCGCCACAGCGATCCACGGAGTTGAAGCTGGGAGCTGCGGGGGGCATGGTTGGGGCAAGGGGCATTATTGAGAAGACAATGGCCATTGTGCTGGGACCTGTGATCTCCACACCAAAGTCAGGGAGCCTGGAAGCCAAACAAAGGCCCAGCAGCCTTCTGACAAGCTGGGGCTGTGCTGAGGTCACCACGGGGTCATTGGTTTAGGCATCCTGTGTGCTGACAGGAGACCCAGAGAGCTGGGGCTGGATGGACCGGGAGCAGGTGCTGGAAACCCAGCAGGGTGGGCAGAAAACGCAGCCTGCATACTCCTCTGACTGGAGTCTAGGAAGGGCATGTCCCACGGGAAGTGGATTCTCTGGGGTAGCCCAGAAGTCTGAATCTTTCTAAAAATCATGTAATATTAGAATTTGGAGGGAATTTGAAGAAAGGAACTGAGGCCCAGAAAGAGGCAGTGATTTGCCAAAGTGACACAGAGCAATGGTAGCAAAACAAGGACTAGGGCTCAGGCCTGCTGGTTCCCACTCCATGCTTTCCCACAGCACAACGATATGTTGAGTGCTTACCAAGTCCTGGGAATACGCTAGTGATGTACGAGCTGCACGTCCTGCCCTCTGGGAGCTTACTGTCTGGTAGGAAAGATATCGGGTCATCGGGTCAGTGTCAAGTCCCCAGAACCAGCTGCGGATCGAAGTTTCATTTGGGGGCTTTGTGGATCTTTCTGCGGTGTGATAGATCCTATTACTGTTTCTGGAGCAACAGTTATGGGACACTGAATATTCTCGGTGACTGCTTTTCTTCTTTTTTTTTTTTTTTTTTTTTTTTTTTGAGAGACAGGGTCTCCCTCTGTCACCCGAACTAGAGTGCAGTGGTGCAGTCTTGCCTCACTACAGCCTCAAACTCCTGGTCTCAAGCAGTCCTCCTGCCTTAGCCTCCCAAAGTGCTGGGATCCCAGTTGTGAGATTGTACCCAGCCCTCCTGCCTTAATTTTCACTCTGGGCTCCTCGACATGGTCCTTGTCCTAAGCCCAGGGACTGGCTTCTCTTTCTCTGAGTGTAGTTATATATCCGGGTTCTAACCAGTGAGGTTATAACTGTGGCTGATTCACATAACTTCTCTGAGTCTGAGTTTCCTGCCTACAAAATGGAGAAATAGGGCCTTCCAGACAGGGTGTGTGTGAGGATGAAGGGAGTGAATGTAAAAAGACACCTTTCTCAGTAACCCATACTACCCTCATTATGACTCTTAACATTAGAGAGGGCTAAACAAGGGCAGTGGGAAGGCTGGCAGGCAGCAGAAATCATTTTCTTTTTGATCTCACACACCAGGGCATTCCCCCTGAGAGGCAGTGAGATGTGTCCTGGCCCTGGGACTAGAAACAGAAGTGGCTGCTGTGCTGGTGCCTGGGATGCAGGATGCTGGGGTCAAGGATTAGTGTCCCCATCTCAGGCTGCCAGGATGGCATGTGTGCCATGACAGGGCTCCTGAGTAATGCATGCAGGCAGACAGCAGGCTGGAGCCCAGCACTCAGGGGTGGCTTCTGTCTGTAGAGCCGCATGGCACTCTTCCCACCTCAGTGCCCACAGCCAAGGTATGGTCACTAACCAAGCCAGAAACATAACTGCACGCAGAATACAAAAACAAACAAACAAACAAACAAAAAACAACACTCTGTGGGCTGGGTGTGGTGGCTCACGCCTAAAATCCCAGAACTTTGGGAGGCCAAGGCAGGCAGATCACTTGAGGTCAGCAGTTTGAGACCAGTCTGACCAACATGGTGAAACCCCATCTCTATTAAAAACACAAAAATCAGCCGGGTGTGGTGGCAGGCGCCAGCAACTCTGGAGGCTGAGGCAGGAGAATCGCTTGAACCCGGGAGGCGGGAGGCGGAGGTTGCAGTGAGCCAAGATGGGCCACTCCACTCCACTCCAACCTAGGCATTGGAGTTAGACTCTGTCTTAAAAAAAAAAAAAAAAATCTCCATGTTGCTGAGGAGAGCTCAGCATCCACAGTCAGCACTAGCAACCCCAAAGACCGAGCTGGGGGAAACAAGGCTCCAATTCCCCCACACCCACTCTCCACACTCTCCCCTCTCCAAACACCGCACCTGAGCCAGGAGGGCTGGCAGCACCTTGGAGACAAGGCTTCCCCGGAACCCTCTTCCTAGAGAGAAGAGCACCCTTTCTCTAACAGCACCTTCCCTCCCAGTCATGCTTACCATGCTGTGGCCCACTTGCCCACGATGACCATGGTGTGACCCTAGTCCTGGAATGTCCGGCACAATAGGGGTGGCAGGAGGAGCACTCTGCCTCTGTCAGCGGCTGATTGGTTACAAGATGCCCTACAAACACATTGTCAGCAGAATCAGCTGTTTCCAGCGTTGCCCCTCCTCAGCTTTACAATCACACACCAGCATGCAGCCAAGGGTTGTCATGGCTTTGTCTCCCTTATGCATGCTTAATTGACAATTAAGCTGGGGCTTTGAACCAGCCTGGCTGCCGCTGCTGGGCCTTCATCTTTCCAGGGAGTGTCACAGGGGCACCCTTTGTTTGCTCTTCTTGGGGGCCTGAAGTTACTGTAGCAGGCTGCAGGCAGCCATTTATCTTCAGCCTGGAAGGCCTTTATCTGCCCCCAGCCCCTATTCCAGCTCTCGGCCAGCAGGAGCTGTCCCTGGTTATAGGCCCCATGACAGCCCATTCTGAGGCCATTGAGCAGGTCCGGAGTGATGGCCTCTACCTCCCTTCTGGAGATGAATCAAGAGAAAGGCCCCCAAAAGGTCAGAGGGCAGGGCGGCAGCAAGGAGAAGGACTGGTTAGAGCCTGGTGCTTGTATTGATTGGCTCAAGGAGGAGGAGGAGGAAGTTGGCGCAAGATGGAAACTCTGCTAGCCTTGGCCCAAGCTGTGGTATCTGCTGTGTGATCTGTGGCGACCTTGCTCCCTGTACCTTTTGCTCTAGTCAGCAGCAAGCTCACCTGGCCACCACCTTGAGGAGGCGAGGAGGGGTAAAAGGTCTTCATCAGCCTCCGCTCTCCCACGCGTGATGTGCTCACTCTTGTGTCACCTTTTGAGAGGGAAGTGGGGACTTATTCTCCTGGAAAGAAAGTGAGGCACAAAGAAGAGAAGAGGCCCCTCCAGGAGGACTTCCATGGGTCCTGAACCATAGCCCCTTTACCAAAGAGGAGACATTTATTTCTGTGGCTGCTGCTCCTCCCTCTCGCTGAACTCTATTCCTCCCTCTCCAAGCCCAGTGGACTTGACTTCCCTGACGTGGCTTAGAGCTTGAAAAACAGAGAATCCTGCCTCCTGCCCCTCCCTCATCCCCCTTCACAGCCCCTCCCAGGTTACCTGTGGGAATCTAACCCTGGGTCTCAGACAAGCCAAACTCTGGGCCAGGGTACCTATGTGAAGTGCTGTTGCTTTCTCCGGCACTGAATTCTGCAGGACCCGAGGAAATCTCCAAAGTTTCCAGCGGCAAGGTAGTGACTCAACGAGAGGAATGCTAATGGCCAGTGTTGATGGAGCACTTACTTCCTTGGTCCCAGGCCCTGGGCCGAGTTCCTCCATGCATCAGCTTATGTGACCCGCACAACAACCCTGCAGAGTAGGAGCCATCTGTAGTGTCATCTTCATTTTACAGTCAAGGGAAGTGAACTACTTAGAATGGAAGGAATGTGCCCAACTTCATATTCTTAGTAAGTGGTGGGGAGAGGTTTTGAGCTGTTGCACACTGTCCATCTCTTTTTGCTTTATGCAGATGCTAAGAACTTTTCAGGCACAAAATCCAACACAGAGAAGGAGAGAGAGAGAAACACACACACACGCGCGTGCGCGCACACACACACACACACACAGACAGCCCACAGCAGTTCCTTTTCCCACATTCCTACTGTTCCCCTCTGAGTGACACCAAGGCTTTGGGAGATCACGGCCAAAGAGGTGGGGTGAGGGTGTGAGTCTCCCATTCTGGCTAGTTTACTGCTTCCTCCCCAACCACTGCCCCTGACCAAGGTGGATTCTGTGCCCTGCCCAGGCAAGAAATCAAAGCCCCCTGTTTCAGGACCCCATCCCCATCTGTGTGGGGATTTGAACTGCCCTTGCATTCGGCACCGTCTGGGCTACTAAATGCCTTAACAACTTAATGGGGCTTCTGAGACAGTGCAAGCACCTCAGCTCACCTCTGGGAGCTCCGCCCACTCCCTGGGCAGCAGACAGCGGGAGGGGTTTATGAGGGCAGTTGTAAAAATATTCATCTCAGCAGCAAAGTTCTTCATGGTAAATAAGGCCCATTGTCCCTAAGTAGCAGATTATTTCAGTTCAGAAGAGAGACAAATCTTGCCTTGAAATGTCTGCTATTGTAGGAAGCACATTCTTACTGACTTGAGGTTTAGTGGTGGACATGGGCGGCTCCAATGTTCTCCGTCTTAAGGACTTTATCTGAGTGCCATTTTATCTCTTGAATTTGAAGATCATTTTATCTTGTGGGTACCACCCCATTGGCTGCCACTAGATTGGGGAAGACAATCAGGCTATTAATGAGATTAAGAGGCCTAACCTTCAGGGTATTCTGCTGTCAGCCTCCCCCTGATAGGGAACTAGCCCTGGTCTGCATACAAAGAAACCAGGCTGCTGGGCTGGTGGGGCTCCAAGCCTTTGCACAAAGGGGCCAGGAGATACTGAAGTTCTATCACCTAAGGGTCATGCCTAATCCCCCTGAAGGATCCTTACATGATTCAAGGACTCCTTGCCGCCTCCAGTCAGCTCTGAGGAGGAAGGAAGCTGCCTGCAAGCACATAGCCCTAGCCTGCAGCTCATAGTAGAAGTGCTCTTGGAAACTGTTGAAGGTTTGATGGGAAGTGACAGGAACTTGGAGAGAATTAAGCACCATGGTGCAGATAGAGGCAGAGATCTGTGCAAGGGCCTTTGAAGCTACCTGCTTAGTGGAATGGAACAAGATCTGGCCTTATGCCTCTACCTGTTTTTTAGGGGGACGTACAAACACAAATGAAGAGGAGAGAGAGAAATATACATGCATATATATGTATTTGATATATATATACACACACACACACAGAAACTACATATATAAAAGGAATTCAGCCCACATATAAAGTCAGATCAATCAGTCAATCATGGTTATTATCCTAGCTATTCATAAATACTCTAGAACAGGGATTGACAAACTTTTTCTGTAAAGAGCCAGATAGTAAATATTAAGTATTTTAAACTATTCAGTTGTAATTGACTCAACTGTGCCTTTGTAGCACCATAGACATGGAAGTGAGTGAACATCGCTGTCTTCCAAGCAGACTTTATGGGGACTGAAATTTCAATTTCTTATAATTTTCACATAGCATCCTATAGTCTTTAATGGATTTTTTCTCAACTATTTAAAAATGTGAAACCCATTTTTAGCTGGTGGGTCATACAAAGACAGGCTGCTTTGGTCAACAGACCAGTTTGCTGACCCCGCCACAGGACAATAGTTCTCAAACGTGGCCACACTTCAGAATCACCTGAGGGAGTATCTAAAAATCCCAGTGTCCAAGCTGCACCCTGGACCTGTCAGAACTGCTGGGGAGTGGGCCTACACATAGGTAGTTAGAACTTTCTAAGTGATAGCAATGTGCAGCTAAATTTGAGAACCAATTCTCAGGTTCTCAAATTTAGCTTCTCAAATGTTAAAGTGCATGGTAATTCCCTGGGGCGGGGAGTGTTAAGATACAGATTCTCATTCTGTAGGCCTGGGGTGAGCCCCGAGTTTCTGTGTTTTCAACAGGTTCCCAGGTGCTGTTGAGGAGGATGGTCTGGGACACACTTTGAGTACTGGGGATGGATTAGCAACTCACTCCCCTTTGCCTCCCCAACGTGTGTAATTTGCCTCACCATCACCAGCCTTGACATCTAATATGGGGAAATGCTCTTTTAAATCCAGCCGGCACAGCGACAAAATTACAGGCTATGGAGCTACACCCAGATTCCAACCTTAACTTGGCCACTTACTGCTGTGTGACCCTGGGCAAGTCTCTGGAATCTCTGTGCTTGCCTCTTGAGGTGTGGAGACATCCACTCATGCAGATGCTGGAAGAATTAAATGAGATAATATATATGTAAAACACTCCAGACAGAACAGGCTCTCATAAATAGTAGCTGTTACCATTCCTTGCAGAGGCTTGTGGGTTCTTTGTTTTTTGGTTTTTTAGTTTTTTCCCTCTTCCCTTGTCCTTCTTGGAGGTTTCATTCAATCTTGATTTTTAAAGAATTTGAGTATCTCCAACTAGATATTCATCTTGGTGTTTGCAGCAAACTTAGGCTGGCTTCTTGTAGCACATTGGGTATGAGGCAGTCTCCCGCTCTTCCTAGGACTTCTCTGTGACATCCACAAGGCATATTGAGTGTTGTAAGTCATTTAGTACAAATTCAGGAAACAGTGAGGGGAAGCTGGGAAGACCATGGATTGGTGGGGGCAGACGGGAGGGTCATGACCGTGTAGCAGGAGGTCAAGTTCATGATGCTTATGTAGTCGAGATGACCATGAATTTCCTGTAATTAATAGGGCATTTTTCTTTTTCTTTCTTTTTTTGAGAGACAGTCTCACTCTGTTGCCCAGGCTGGAGTGCAGAGGCACGATCTCGGCTCACTGCAAGCTCCGCCTCCCAGGTTCATGCCATTCTCCTGCCTCAGCCTCCCGAATAGCAGGCGCCCGCCACCACGCTAATTTTTTGTATTTCTTTTTTTAGTAGAGATGGGGTTTCACCATGTTAGCCAGGATAGTTGCGATCTCCTGACCTCGTGATCCGCCCGCCTCAGGCTCCCAAAGTGCTGGGATTACAGGCATGAGCCATCATGCCCAGCCATTTTTCTTTTTTAATTAAAGGAGGTGTGAGTACCCCTCTCATGTGTATTGCTTATTAGTAATTAGCCCTGGGAACCTATCAGGTAGAGGGGGTGTGGGATGTTCCCAGTGGAGGCTGCATCTGGGAAGCTTAATGGCCTCTGTTCTTAGAAGGGAAGTTCCCCCAAACTTCAGGCGAAGGAGCATTAAGAAGGAGAGGGAAGCAAAGGGAAACCTCGGAAGCTCCTAAGGGCTGATTTTCTGGAAACCTCTTGCCTCAACCTGTGAGCATGCCTCTGCTTCAGGTACCTTCCCGTTACCCTACGCTCTAACTTCAACAACCTCCGCAATAGCACACTTGTGTGAATTCAGCCACTGAGGAATCAACTGGCAAGGGGGGGACTCGATGCCTCCAATGCTTTTGAGAAGTCAATAGTCAGTTTTCTCAGGACTTGTACTCTGCAGGTTCTTCCTAAGTTGGAGAAACACTGTGCAGATGGTCTTTAGCATGTAGACTTTCCCAAGGAAAGTCTACCTGAGCCAAGGTGAGCTCGTTATGGCCAGTCCCTTCTCAGGACTGGATTCAGATGTGTGTGTCTGGGTAGCCAAGCATAACACCCAAATCAGGCTTGGCTTGGGTTGTGGTTCTGTCACTATCTGGCAGTGTGGCCTCAAGTTATTAGCCTCTTTGTCCCAATACCTATCCCCTTAGGGGTGCTGTGAGGCTTAAATATGATCAGACATGCCCAGTGCCAAGAACAGTGCCTGGCAAGGAAGGTTAGCTGCCATTACAGTATTATTGAATTGACTCAGAAACTTGAAGGTGTTGAGAGAACAGAAGAGCTTGGGTTCTCCCTGGGTTCTTGACAAGGGTTTTGCCTTGCAGTTTCACCCTGGAAGGATTTCCCTTTCCATGAACCCTGCTAGTCATTTGAAACATCAGAAACAATGAACTTAAGTATTGGCAAGATCAGTGGTTCTCAAATCTCTCTCCAGACCACATAAAAATCATCCAGGGAGCTCATTAAAAATAGACATGACTTCCTCCACCCACCCACACCTTTAGAATCAGCATTGAGAGATGAGGGGTTCACAGGCATAAGAACTTTTGACAAAAGCCCTAAGAGATTCGCCTAGAGTCCCAGCTACTTGGAAGGCTGAGGCAGGAGGATCACTTGAGCCCAGGAGTTTGGGTGGAGTGAGCTATGGCAGTTGGATTGTAGACAACAAGGAGAACAGGCTGCTTATTTCTATCTCCATTTATAAAACACCTTGAGATAAATTAAGCACTTTGTGCCCATTGGTGCCACTATACTACAGCCCGGGTGACAGAGTGAGACCCTGTCTCTAAAAAAAAAGAGAGAGAGAGAGATTTGGATGCATAGTCAGGATTGACATTACTAGGCCCGATGGAGCAGGAGAGTTCTGAAGGGGTTGAAGGTAATCCTCATGGCCCCTTGCAGAAATGGGAAAGGAGAAGCAGCCAGGGTGAGAGGCCTTGGACTAGGATTCAGGAGATCAGAGCCACCAATGAGCAAGGGTGACCTTGGGTGAATCATTTAACTTCCTGGGAATTCTGGCAAATGAGGGTGTGGGATGAGGGCTTTTCCACTCTGATAGGCTATTATTTGGAGACTGCGTGTTGCATCCAGTCTTGGGGCCCAGGACTCCGCAGCTTAAAGTGTAGAGGGAGGCTTGCCATTGTGGTATTTTATTGTGAAACTCATCATCTGTCTCTCTCTCCTTCTCTCCCTCACTCCCTCGCTCCTTCCCCATTTCAGGAACTGTGTGCTGTTAGAAGCCTTCCACCTTTATTAGGGATCATTAGAGCTTTACAACGCCAGCAGATGGGGTGGGGCCAGTCACAATAAACAGATTTATAATGGGTATAAACGAGACACCTATAACTGCTAGAGGTTAACACTTTCAGGGCCTCTGAATAGCAGCTGGCATGCCCATGCCTTCTGGCCCTGTCCACTGCAGGGTGCTTCTTCCTGCTTGGCACCCATTGGACTGGGTTGGCAGTGAAGCCTAAGTGAGTTCTTGTTCAGCAAGGGTGGAAAATACTTAAACAACATCTCATATTTGTGTAACATCAGTTTGCACGATGGGCACACAAGTGCTTAATTTCTCTCAAGGTGTTTTATGGATAGAGACAGAAATGAGCGGCCTTTCTTCCTCGTTATCTACAACCCTACAGCCGGGGGAACTAGAGGGTTTGCATCCCTACTTGTAAACTTTAATCTCACCATGAAGAAGAAGGTCCCTGAAGTCTCTGAACACCTTGCTCTCTATGTATGTATTCTGAATGGTAGAATTGTGGGCTGTACCAACATCTAAGCCTGAGCTGGATTTCTTCACCATTGTGTCTTCAGCCCATAGCCCTATGCCTGGCACACGGTAGACACTCCATATACTTGTGAAACAAAGATATCTATTATAGAGGGCTTCCTGTCAAAGCATATGCAGGAAGCCCCTGTTTTATAAATTTGGTATTCAGTTTAAGAATTAAACTGAGCATAGGATTAGTTTTGTTTTATATAGCATATATGTGCGCGCGCTCTCTCTCTCTCTCTCTCTATATATATATATATATATATATAGAGAGAGAGAGAGAGGCATATATATATATAGAGAGAGAGAGAGGCATATTTCTCTTCTCTAGAAACAATGTCACCCAGCTTCACCCCTATTAACACTGCTTAAGTATACAGTTCACAAATTAATGTCAACATTTAATGTTACCAGAAAGTTTTCAAAGAACATATCATGACTTTCTCCCTAATATTCTACTGGTAAACTAGTCTACTCCTTTAATTTAGTTCTGCTAGTTAGCTTAATGTTCTACTACTTTCATTCCTTTTAAAATCTCTTACCAGGATCCCCAGGGCAAGAAAAAAGCAAGAACTTCTCCTCTTGTGTTTCCATTGAGCAAAGTGAGGTCTAGAAAAGGGACTGGGCTACTGCAAATCAATTATCTGGAGAGACAGAAACAAAACTGCCCCGCTCTGGGCAGCCATCAGGTCTCTGGTGGTGCTCCCTGAGCATTTGCCTGGTGCTCCTAGCTCAGTGCCCAACACCTGGTGTTGCTTGGGATGAGCCTCCCTGGGCCTGCCAGTGATCAGTAGCTATCTGTCATGATGATGGTGATGATGATGATGATGATAATGATACTGATGGAGATGCCCTCTGTGACAGTGATGAAGAGGTTGGAATCTGGCCAGGCAAATCCCTATCACAAGGCAGCTCTGACACTTGCCAGGCCTCAAAGGATCTTCTCCCTGGGTATCATCTCCCAGTAGGGTCTTTCTTATGTATAGGCTGTGGTGGAAAACTTCTCTTTTCTCAGGCAATTTTATTAGCCCTTCAGTCACAATACAGATGTCTGTTTATAGGACCTTACTTTTGTGTGGACACCCAGTGGCTCAGTCTGCTGATGGCTTTATAGCCTTTCTCCCTTTGCGCAGACCCACTGGGATTATCGCCATTCTCCTTGTCGGCCAGGCCTAGAGGCCTTTGTTGCAGCCATATTATCTCTGCCTGCAAAGGCAGCTGCTCAGAAAACACCAGACCCCAGGAGCCAGACTGCAGAAGAGCACTGTCTGTCCCCACAGCCTTTAAGCCTAACGATGTCCACCATTAACCCTTCTTAGTTTTACCCTAGTTTCTTTGGAGAAAGGGGCATTTAAGTTATTCATGTTGCCACAGTAAAATCCCATTAATTGACTCTTCTCCTTATACCCAAATCAGCCCAGTGGCCCCCAAACTCAGTTCTTCAAATGTGAAACTGCCCAAGTCTATCAATACTGTTTCTTCAATTTTGATTATATTTTAATCTCTCTCTCCTTTTCTCTTACTCCCCTTTCTTCCTCCTTAAAAAGAATGCTTGCCTCTCCTTGCCCACAGAAAAACAGGGAGAGGGAGGCCAAAGCAGAAGGACTACTTGAGCCCAGGAGTTTGAGACCACCCTGGGCAACACAGACCCCCCATCTCTACAAAATAATAACAATAGTAATAATAATAAATTAGCCAAGCATGGTGGCATGCACCTGTAGTCTCAACTATTTGGGGGGCTGAGGTGGAAGGATTCCTTGAGCCCAGGAGGTCAAGGCAGCAGTGAGCTGTGATTACGCCACCGCACTCCAGCCTGGGTGACAGAGCTAGAGCTTGCCTCAAAAAAGAAAAGAAAAACGGGGAGATTTAGAGGATAAATGGATATACTCCGGTCACTTCACCATCACTCAACTCAACAGTCTAAAGGGGAAAGTGATGTGGAGTCATCAGAGTTTAAGCGTAGGTTATTCATTCATCATTTACTCCTTCAGCAAATGTTTAATGAATGCCTAGCATGACCAAGAAGAAAATGGAGAATACAGACAAAGTCCTGCCCTCATGGGGCTTACATTCTAGTGAGGAATGCAGCCAAGGAACAAGTAAACAAACCTGCAAAATCATTTCAAGCTATTAGTGGGTCATGATGGGGAGGCTCTACATATCTGGAGCCCATTTGGGGCTTATGGGAAAGAGGGAGAAGGGTCAGCTTTGGAATACCACTGACTTGCTGGCAGACTCCCTAGCAAGGAGCGGTGCAAACAACCTTGTCCTCTCTGAACCTCAGTTTTCCACTCTGTCAAATGGGTGCCTGTGACACATTGAGAAGCAGACGGGTGTAACATACTCTCAGATATGAGGACTGCCCAAGTTCTTAAGTGCCAGGCTGGTTCCTTTTGCCTACAGCAGCAATCTTCAGGCTGAACTATTCGTTGCAAACCACCTGATGTTTGCCTGCAGAAAGTGCCACTCTGGTAAGGATGAGGCGTGGTGGCACAGGTAGACCTTGTGGGGGAGGACACACGGAGTTTCTGTTGCTCTTCTACCTCCCCGCATGTGCAATTTTTTCAAGTGCACCATGCACATTAGCTTCTGTTCTCAGCCAAGGTGCTTTTGATGAAAGATTTTTTTTCTTTTCTTGGTTACATTTGCTTTGATTTTTTTTTAAATAAGAAAACCAGTTTGTGGGCTTCCCTTAAGTATCACTCAACTTTTACTCCTTGAGTCAAGAATGTTTACTGTCCCCACAGGCCTGTCTGTATTTCTCCTCTTATGAATTGAGCTCCTAACTAAGTCATGTTAGGTAGAAAGGATCTGGAATTGAAACCAGCCCAGCATTTAAATTGCTTTCATCTTGCATCAGCTTTTTCTTCCACACTTGCAGATTTTTAATCTTCTAAACTCTTTGCAAACATGAATCTTTATTCTCGCAGAGGAGGAAGTATTAATAAGAACTAGCAAAAGTCCTGTGCTACAAACAAGGACACTGAGGCAGCAATGCTAACTCATTTGAAAGCTTTCATTTCTGGAGTTCTCAGTTTCAAGCCAGGGAATTGTTCACATTCTTTTCTTCCAAATGGGCCTCTCAGCAGTTCACCAGATGGAATCATTTGTCGNAATTGAAACCAGCCCAGCATTTAAATTGCTTTCATCTTGCATCAGCTTTTTCTTCCACACTTGCAGATTTTTAATCTTCTAAACTCTTTGCAAACATGAATCTTTATTCTCGCAGAGGAGGAAGTATTAATAAGAACTAGCAAAAGTCCTGTGCTACAAACAAGGACACTGAGGCAGCAATGCTAACTCATTTGAAAGCTTTCATTTCTGGAGTTCTCAGTTTCAAGCCAGGGAATTGTTCACATTCTTTTCTTCCAAATGGGCCTCTCAGAAGTTCACCAGATGGAATCATTTGTCTCTCTGCCTCTGTCCTTTTTTTTTTTTTTTTTTTTTTTTTTTTGAGACGGAGTCTCGCTGTGTCGCCCAGGCTGGAGTGCAGTGGCCGGATCTCAGCTCACTGCAAGCTCCGCCTCCCGGGTTCACGCCATTCTCCTGCCTCAGCCTCCCGAGTAGCTGGGACTACAGGCGCCCGCCAGGTCGCCTGGCTAGTTTTTTGTATTTTAGTAGAGACGGGGTTTCACCATGTTAGCCAGGATGGTCTTGATCTCCTGACCTCATGATCCGCCCGTCTCGGCCGCCCAAAGTGCTGGGATTACAGGCTTGAGCCACCGCGCCCGGCGCCTCTGTCCTTAAGAAAAGTAATGTGTTTAGGGAGAAGGTAGAGTTATCAGGACACAGTACTGGGTCCATCAAGCCTGGCCCAGTCTCTCCCTGTCCTCTCTCCAACATAATGATTTGGCTTCATAGAAAAGATGACTCTGTCTACTCATAATTTATGAACAATGAACATAGTTATTTCCTTTTGGAAGAACTTTCTCCTTCGCATGTTCTCTCCTGCCTGAGTTTAAATTCCCAGTTTCTAGACCCAACAGGGTTGGGTTGTACTCTGCATGAGGTTAGAAACACAGGGGAAGAATGTGTGTGACAGAGCCCCAGCCAGTTGAGTAATGTTTACTCTGTTGGTGGCTGGGACGCTCACTCACGCTGGCAGAGGTCCACCAGCCAGAGGAACATTCCTGCATTATCAGGGATGGGAGGTTGGCTCTGAAATGTCAAGGGTGAACGGCATCCCACCAGATTCTGGGTGCAGCTCACAGACCTCAGCGAAAGGAACCCCCAGGCTTCAGCGCCAAAGGCCACATCAGGGGCAAGCTGAGCCCACATTGCCCAGGAATCCCCACTTTCCTCATTTCTTCTTACTGAAAGAGCAATTCTGGTCCTGTTTTCCTGGTTGACATTGCTCTTCTGTTCACACAGCAGAACCAGTGCATCTCTGACATTATTTTATTCATTAATGATTCTGGGTTGTGAAGAAGGAATATCTGCATGCCCCTTTCACAGACAAAAATGCCAAGGCCCAGAAGTTAACTGACCCAGAATCACCAGAGAGTTAAGGCAGAGAGAGAGAGAGAGATTGTTAGTTTAAAGTGTCTGGAGCCTGGTGCCCAGCTGATCTCTGGAATCGTGGAATTGGGGTCTCAGCTGTTTTTTGAAGCTCTTAGAGCGGAATTAAATCTCCAGGGGCTCTGTGAGCTGTAGCTCTAAGCCCCTGAAGCACAGGTTTCTGCAGAGTATCTCTGGTGAATGGCATCCTAAGCAGTGCCTCTCTGGGGTCCTCCTGTAAGGCAGCCATGTTTGTCTTTGAACACACAGGCACAGTAGGTTCTATATAACCTGACATACGCAGCCTAAAAATCACCATAGTTTGCTAAGCCATGTGGTAAGAACCACAGGGCTTGTGGGAAAAACAGGATTAAAAGCACAACCCTTGAGGCCGGGCGCGGTGGCTCATGCCTGCAATCCCAGCACTTTGGGAGACTGAGGTGGGTGGATCACTTGAGGTCAAGAGTTTGAGACCAGCCTGGCCAACACGGTGAAACCCTGTCTCTACCAAAAATACAAAAATTTAGCTGAGCATGGTGGTGGGCACCTGTAGTCCCAGCTACTTAGAAGGCTGAGGCAGGAGAATCATTTGAGCCCAGGAGGTGAAGGTTGCCGTGAGCTGAGATTATGCCACTGTACTCCAGATTAGGTGACAGAATGAGATTCTGTCTCTGAAATAAAATTTTTAAAAAGCACAACACTTGAAAACTTCCTCAGCGACACATTTTTTGCTTTGAGATGGAGTCTTGCTCTGGTCACCCAGGCTGGAGTGCAGTGGCGCGATAGCTCACTGCAACTTCCGCCTCCCAGGTTCAAGCAATTTTCCTGCCTTAACTTCCTGAGTAGCTGGGATTACACCACTATGCCCAGCTAATGCACATACCACCATGCCCAGCTAAATTTTGTATTTTTAGTAGAGATAGGGTTTCACCACGTTGGCCAGGCTGGTCTCGAACTCCTGACCTTAAGTGATCCACCCACCTCGGCCTCCCAAAGTGCTGGGATTACAGGCGTGAGCCACCGTGCCTGGCCAACACATTTTTAAAAGATAAGAATCCAATAAAAAGATTATCAGAGTTTTATACCCGTTAAATAGTTAAGAAATATATAAATGCTGTACAACAATAAATATGGCAAGTTTGCTTAGGGAAGTGGGCATCAGAAGGGCTGTGGGTTGTGTGTTACTGTGAATCAGTGGAGAAAGGGTTAAGTGAAATGGGAAGGAAAAGATGTGACTCCATATTGCATGGATGTGTCTCACCAGCGCACACAGTGGACTGAGGTGTTTGGAGGATGTTTGAGGTGTGCATATGTACACACAGGAGCATTGTTAGTATTCTCCTATGTGGTTCCATTCGGCTGGATGCAGCTTTCTGAATTCACTAAGTGTTTTGCAAATGTGAAATTGACATTATACTCAAATTATCCCCTAATATGTCAATAGAATTGGAACAGATTTACACTTTCACTACAATAAATACAGAACTGACTGTATTTTCTCCTTCTGCTAGATGTGATGCTCTTTGTCTGGGGCATGGGTGCTCAAAGCTGCTGGGGTTTCGTTCCTTCGGTCAATAAATATTCACAGTACCAGGCAGTCTGCTAGGCTGTGAGGATGTGACAAGTAAAAACTCATCTCTTTCTTTAAGAGGCAGAGAAAAGTAAACATATCATCAGCATGCATGCAGGGTGACTGACTCCTGCCGTAAGCCTCTGTCTAGTGCATGTAAAATACAAAGGATGGAGTGGCCATCTCCCAGGATGAATCAAGAAGACCTTCACAAGGGGGCAACATGTGACATGAGATGCTTTCCAGGCAGAGGGAACAGCAAAGGTGCAGAGGCAGGAGATGGTCAGGCCATTTGAGAAATGCGTTAAGGTTGTGGTGAGAGATAGTGCAAATAAAACAGATGAATCACGAAGGCCCAGTTCTGCCAGTCTCAGGTGTTGGGGCTTTTCTGGAAAGCAGTGAGGAGCCATCAGGCATTTCCAAGCAGGGCAGAGGCATGGTGTGACTTTGTTTTAGAAAGAAATCCCAGGCTGCATCAGTGTGAAAGGCAACTTGGAGATGGTGCTCGCACAGGAAGGCAGGGCAAGGATGCTGGCTTCTTGGAACCATGCACCTCTGCCGTGCCTTTGGCACTTCTCACCAGTCTTTCGGATAGAAACCAAATGATCTGCGTCTGTCCCATATGCTGTTGGGAATCCAGGAATAACTCAATACCCATGATGCTCATGCCTAGGAACAGGGGAAAGTAGACGATCTACTCACCAGGGCCTCAGGGTTGTCTCAACTCCACCTTGGATGGCTTTTGCTGCTTGACACACTTGCTGTGGTTTGCAGAGCCAACACTGGGGACGGGGCCAATTAGTGGCTTGAGCTAGGAAGTAAGTGGAAGGCGAATGGCTACCATCTGCCATTGTCATTTCTCCTGTGGGTCCTCTGTGGCTATTAACCTGGCATCTTTGGTTAATGAATATTAAACCAGAGCCCTTGTCATATGTTCACTTTAAGAACTTGCATTGGTGAAGGAAGAAGGGAAGATGCCATTCCATTTCTTAATGCTCCCTAGCACAGTGCCTGGCACATGGTAGGTGCTCAATAAAGTGGCATGACCTCAGCCTTCCTAAAAATATCTTTTAAAACAAAGACAGTCCCAAAGTAGGAGGAATTGACGTGTTTTCAGCAACTGTTACATGCCCAGCATGGTCTGGGTACTTGGACATCCATTAACTCATTCCGTTCTCTTCGCAATGACCTGACGGATGGGTATTGTTAACAATAAGGAACTGAAGCTCAGGGGGGTTAAGTAACTTTCCAAGGTCACACAGGTCTTACAGGGTAGAGCCAAGATTTAAACCCAGGTCACCTGGCTCCAGAGCCTACACACTTTGCACTTATTTTTGTTCTCACTTCAAGTGCTCTTCTGAGTTTTTGAAATACAGGAGGACTGGCCTCTCCTTCCTCTAACAAGAGCACCTATTTTGGTGTATACCTTGTGATGCACCCCACCCCTCCCCCCATAAGATGGCTGGCTGATTACAGCCACCCTCTCAGGGGCCAGTGATTGCCACATTCTTGGTGAGAGGAGCATCGTGGGAACAGCTGCAGGTGGATCTGGAGCTGATGAGCAGCCTTGTGCCTGGCTCCCATCATACTGCTGTGACAATGGCCCCCTCCCCACGGTGGGCAGTCCTCTGGCTTATAGACAAGGAAGCTGGTGCTCACCCAAGAAATTGACAGCAGAGCTGAGATTAAAACAGGGATCCCCCAATTCCCAGCCAGACCTCTATCACTTAACCAGAGGCTTTTAAAGGAATGTTCAGAGGTCTAGGCTCATCTGTCTTTTAACAGAGCAGCTCCATCGTTATATTTCTTATATTAAAGTTTTGTTGGGGAGAAAACAAAGTGTGAAAACCACAACAGCCTTGGAATATGCTGCCTAGACTCTAACAAATGGCCCTTGAGTCTCTCCTGACATGCTCCCTTGTAAAGAAGCCTTTTGTTTCCTGCGGAAATCCTTGGTTAATTATTTTTAAATAAATAATTGCGTAGCCTTTGGTAGGGGAGAAGCCTCCCTGTGACCCATATTTGATCATCAGAGGGCTGGCCCTTTTCCGTCAGCCAAATTAAATAGGCTAAATCCAGAGACTGTTTGACTTGAGACTGAATCGATGATGGGGACAGGCTGGGAGGTGAAAACACACCTGACTCCCAGCGTTATCACCACTCTCTCAGGAGCAGAGCCTCTCGGGGAGGTAAATAGCTGGTTAGGGAGTCAGAGAAAGCAGGAGGAAAACAGGGTGAAGTCCAGTTCCTCCAAAAGAACAGAGCAAGAGGGCAGCGGCCAGACCTCCCTCCTAAGTTGCTTCCAGGGCAAAGCATCAGTGGGTCTGCCAGGGTAGGATTCTTTGGAAACTCTTCTCTACGGAAGATAATTCCATTCAGTGTTTAGAATCTGTCCTAAGCCATCCGGAATTCTGGGACCTTAAGGCAAATATCTTGGGGTCCATTCCTATACCAGCTTCCTCCCCATAGCATCCCCACCCATAGTTGCCATTTATATGGCATTTTGCAAGAAACCGTATAGATGTTACCTCTAATCCAAAAAGAGCCCCGTTGAGGATGCATTCTCTCCGTTTTTCTAGAGGAAACAAAGGCACAGAGAGGGAAAGTAATTTTCCCATGATCACAGATCTATTAAGAGCAGCGTCAGAATTTGAACCCGAGTTGGTTTAGCTGCAGAGTCCATAGTCTTCCCACTGCCCCTCCTTGATAGAAATTCTTCCTTTTATTTATTTGAAATCTGCCTTCCTCTTTTCCATTGGACCTAGCTCTGCCTTCAGAGCTCATAACGTTCAAATCTCTTTCTTCTTATCTGTGACAACACTTTGAACTGTTGGCAGCATCCTGCTGGGAACTGGGTGGCAAATGTGAGTGAAGAAAGAAGGCCTCATTTAATCCAATGGGATGGCATCGATGGCAAACAGGAGACGTGGGGGCTGCAAATAGATGCACAGGAGGACAGGGTACTGGGCACGGGCTGTTGACTTGGGGAGCTGGACGCTCTTCCTCCTTTTAACTTCATGATTTCTGTTCTTCCTCAAAAATGTAGTGCCTTAAACCAATACACCAATTCCAGCGCCATCTCACTGTCACCACCACCCCCACTAGCAGCTCCTTGATTCAAAGAATGGGGAAAATGGCCAATAGAAAAGCTCAGAGAGCAAGCATCAAGCCACTACATACTCAGACAAGTTGCTCTTGAAGGCTAGAACCCAGCTTTAGCATTTGTTTTCTTTTTTTCCCCAGCCCTCTTAAGCTCTAGGTCATATCAGCCTTGGGTAATGTCCTTAGGAAGATCCAAGGAAAACTGGCTTGGGGCTCATCTAGTCTCATCTTGGTAAGCTTCATCTTAGTGAATTAGAGGCAGATTATGACACTGATTATGACAGTGTGCCTGGCCCCTGGGGGAACTTTGTAGCCTCCTCTGGAAGGTGGGGCTCTAACTAAGGCAGGGGGTGAGTGGATGAAAGAGAACCAACAGAATCAGTATACAGGGATGGTTCATCTTGGGAAACTGGGCAAAGGAAGACGTGCAGCCAAAGAGTTGGTCCACTTCTCCAGATGATTCCATGCCTAGAGTATTTGGTCTCTGCAGGACAGGGTCCTCCAAACCTTTTTGTCAAATCCAAAGCAAAAAACAAGAACACTGTCTTTCTAAGCACTGAACTTAGGGTGAGATGTCCCATGTAACCCCAACCTTGTCCTTGACTGTTTCATGGGCACATCAAGCAGGACTTCCATCTGCAAACTGGACCCAGGTTCTTGGCGTTCTTTTGGCTTCCTTCAGTTGCCTGATCTCTGTCCAGTACTTTTCTTTCCTGAGAGCAGACCTCCATTTTGGTTCCCGAGCAAGAGGGAGGGTCAGAGCAGTGAGGCTGTAAACATGTTTGGTTCTACCCTTCCCTTGCAGAGCAAACTCCAGTGGTTTACTAAGCATCCACATCTGCCTGTGTGTGCTGTCTGCCCCACCTCCCGGCAGACGCACCTTTCCCTGTGCCCTGGAAGGCAGCCAAATGGGACCCCACCAAAGGAATGTGAGTTCTACAGCCTAGCCCCTAGATGCAGCTTCATCCCTGTCCTGCTCTGCCTGTGTCCGTGCCCCTGACCTCTTGGGCCTGGCCACAAAGGTGATACACAGAGACCAACGCCTAAGCTATGGCTCTTTCAAGGGTCACTGGACAAGGGCTTCTTCTTTGTCACATGGGTCCACTTATTCTTTGCAGCGCCACAAGAGATGCCAGGGAAACAAACATTTCTAGAAGGTGTTTTAAAGAATAAAAGAAATACTCCAGCCAGTAAGAGTATCCTAAAAGAACTTTGCGGAAGCAATAACAAACAGAATCCATCCAGTCATTCATTTATTCATCAGAAGTTTACTGAGTGGCTAGTCAGTGCCAAGGCACTGGGGATACATCAGTGAACAAAACAAAAGAGATAAAAATGCCCTGCCCTCATGGAGCTTATATTCTAGAATTAAATAAAGAACATGCCATATTTACCCTGGAGAAAAACAGCCGATATTTCTTGTGGGTGGACAGGGGAGGAGAAGGCAACTTTATTTTCTGAAAACAGGGGGTGCCGAGTCATTGTTCCAGGGCCCTGGTGGCACTAATGTTCCCTATTGGGTTTGTGTTGTTTTGCAGGAGTGCGCTACAGCCAGCAGGGAAACAATGAGGTCACTTCCTCCTCAACAATCAGTCACCATGGCAACAGCGCCATGGTGACCAGCCAGTCGGTTTTACAGCAAGTCTCCCCAGCCAGCCTGGACCCAGGCCACAATCTCCTCTCACCTGATGGTAAAATGGTGAGTACACCTGGGCCATTGTAGCTCTGGAGCTGATAAGATAAGAGGCAAAACAAACACAACTTCTCACAAGGCCTGCCTCAAAACAATGAACCATTGTAGCCCCGCAGGGGAAAATGAGGGCTGTCCGGAGTTGGAAAGGAGAGGTAGTGCTGGTGACCTAGCCTTCGGCGGGTAGAAGAGGTGTTCGGTTTGAACCCAGCCAATAAATCTGACAGAGTTCTGCTCTCATTTTATTGATTGAATGCCTCATAAAGGAGCAAGCCCGGTGGGACACTGTTTGTTTCAGGGCTTGCCAATGACATTTGTGTTGATAAAATGTTCATTCATCCCTCCCCCAAGGCCTCCAAAGCCAATTTTTTAACTTAAAGAGCACCTCACTTTGACACAAGCCCCCTCTTCCTCCTTACCATCCCCTTGGTACTCACAAGGAGAGTCATTAGCAAGTCAGGATGTAGTGGATAGGAGGCGATGGGGAGAAGCTTCTTGAACTGGAACGGCCAAAGACATGGGATGCCATGACAGTGAAGATCACAGTACAAATGGTAGATGCGCTGGGGTGTCGCTTAGGGAGGGAGAAACACCAGCTTTGAAGTTACAATTGCCCAGGTTCAAATCTCAGCTCCAGCTCTTAATAACTGTGCAGCCTGAACAGGTTACTCGATTACTTATGATCTCTTTTCCTCATCTATAAAATAGGGGTGGTACCAGTAGGCTCGGCAGGGGCATGAGCGTGATAACATATGAGAAATACTCTGCAGTGTTTGCCATGGGAAATAGTCAATCAACTGCAGTATTGTTGTTGTTGTCGTGTTAATGTCAATATCATTCTCATTAAATGAAGTTTTCTATGTCTGTAACCACAGCCCCACATCCAGATGCAAGTTCAGCACACTTGGTGAAGAATGGATAATTTGAATTTGAATTTTCTACATCAAATTAGATTCTAGGCCAGGTGCAGTGGCTCACACCTGTAATTCCAGCACTTGGGGAGGCTGAGGCAGGTGGATCACTTGAGGCCAGAAAGTTTGAGACCAGCCTGGACAACATGGTGAAACGTCATCTCTAAAAAAAAAAAAATACAAAAATTAGCCGGGCGTGGTGGCATGCACCTGTAATCCCAGCTACTCAGGAGGCTGAGGTGGGAAGCTCACTTGAGCCTGGGAGGCAGAGGTTGCAGTGAGCCGAGTTCACGCCACTGCACTCCAGCCTGGGCAACAGAGTGTGACTCGGGTGTCTCAAAAAACAATAATTAATAATAATAATAAAATTAATAAAACTAGGTTCTAATTAGGATTAGGTTCTGATCCTGTAGCAACACAAGTGCAGGAGAGTGGCTTATGGGAGAACAGGAACATTGCAACACGGCAAGGGTACAGAATGAAAAGCTCTATTCTTTGGGTCATGCTCTGTTTTTCAGGGGAGGGAGGAGCCGCAGGTTCCTGACTTTCATGCTGAAGGTGGAGCTACACACATTCCCAGAGTCGGGGCCAGGATGGGTGAGGGCAACAGGGTGCAGAGGCCATTTTAGATCTTGACGTGTGTGCTGTGTAGGCAACACAGAAACGGTGGGTCACAGGTGACTGAGTCCCTGGCTCCCTGGAGGAAAAACAAAGTGTGGTTTCTGAGGGGAACACTGACCCGGCCAATTCTGGTTTCAGAGGACCTGAGCTGCTCGCCCTGGTCGTGGTCTCTGAAAACAAAAATGAAAGGGCACTCCTAGGGGAGGCATTTTGCAGCCCCCTTCTCCTACTCCCACCTATCCCTTAAGAAAGATTCTTCTCCATATGAAGAATCACTTGTGTCAGTTACCTGTGAGAGGCACAGACAAGTCTTTCTGTCTTCTCAAGAGTGTCCCGAACAAGTTATGGTTAAGGATTACCCAGGCTTCAATGGAGAAGGGGGCCTTATGGAAGAGGTCTTGACTTCTCAGTGTGGAAAAACCTTCCAGGTCTCAGCTCTTATTGCTTGAAGGTCCTTGGGGTTTCCTGTTGAGCTCTGCCACTCCTTTTAAGAGGCAGGCTGCCTCACCCAGGCCAGGGCCGCTCTAAATGCAGCCTGCGGACACGCTTTTTGCTTCCTGTTCTGTTCGGCAGTGCTTTAACTGGGCAGTGTGTTACTGGATTGATGATTGACCAAGACTGTACACCTCAACGTTAGCAAACACCTGGAAGCTTGTTCGCAGGGACTGGCTTTTCTCTTGTCTCCAAACACCCTAGTGCATGCGCTGTGTCACTATCATCAGAGGCCCAAATTCAAGAGTTTGTTTTCTTGTTAATATAATAACATGTCCATCATGGATCTTGGTCCACCAAGGTAAGAGTGGAGTATGGCTAAAAAGGAATGCAGGCAAGGGAACCAGTATGTGCAAGCCTTGGCTTGGTCATTCACCAGCAGTAGGGTGGACAAATTGCTTAACCTCAGTTTCTTCATCTGTAAAATGGGGGATAATGATACCTACGTCATAGGGTTGGTGTGAAGATTGCTTGCAGCTCTGTTGTTCTTTGGGTCAGCCCTGTTCTAGGAATGACAGTCTCTGCATGCTGACTTTCAGTAGGACATGCCTTGAAATCTTTCCCCAAGGACTGGTTTTGGAAATAAAGTCAATCCATTTGAACTCTCTGTTGTACTGCCTGCCCCTACCCAACCCCATGCCCAAATGTCATGCGTTGACAAAAAACTGGCCAGGTTTAGGGTTATAGTCTGTGCATGTCAAACCTTTAAAAAAAAAAAAAAAAAGAAGGAAAGAAGGAAAGAAAAAAGAAAAGCACATACTGGATACTTTCACAGTATCAAGCAGTATGTCCTGATGGTGAAAAGCTCAGGCAGGCCGTGGTGGCAGATAGCCTGCTTTCAACCCCAATTCTACCACTTGGGCACACTTCTTAACTTCTCTAAATTTCAGTATCCTTATCTATGAAATAGGGATAGTAATACCAACATTATAGACTATAGGTATGTAAAGAACCTAGCATAGTGAACACACCGTAAGTGACAGCATTAATATAATTCAGGTTCTCCAAATTATCATGTAAGGATCACCACTGATAGCCTTAGCAGTGCCCTAGCTTCCATCAGTCCAGGAGCTAAATAGAAAGTAATGGTTGTAGCTGGGCACAGTGGTTCACACGTGTAATTCCACTACTTTGGGAGGTGAGGAAAGATAATTGCTTGAGCCCAGGAGTTCACGACCAGCTTGGGTCACACAGCAAGACCCTGTCTCTACAAAAAATTAAAAAATTAGCCAAGCATGGTGGTGCATGCCTGTTGTCCCAGTTACTCCAGAGGTTGAGGTGACAAGATCGCTTAATTCCATGAGTTCGAAGCTGCAGTGAGCTGTGATCGTGCCACTGCACTCCAGCCTTGGTGACAGAGTAAGACCCTGTCTCAAAAAAAAAAAAAAAAAAAAAATTAAAAAATAATAGTTGCATTTTAGAATGGGAAGTAACTTGATCAAGGTTGCCCAAATTTAGTATGTGGATAAGATTTAAGCTCCAGCAAAACTGGATTTTAACTCTGGCTTTTTCACTTATGAGTCAAGTGACACAGAAATAGTCTCAACTCTTGTAAAGATCAGTTTCTTGATCTGCAGTATAGGGACTGATAGTAATAATGCCTGCCCTACTTGTGCCATTATCTATTAAGGACAATCAGTGAAAGCACTTTACAAATCCTAAAGCCACACACATTTAAATTATCTTTATCACCGCTTCCACATTTCTCTTATACCATTAACCAAATGCTGAAATGGCAGAGAAATTACTGTCACCTGGTTGACTTTCTCCAAAGGAACTACATTACCCAAGAGATTCAGTCTGAAGGCAGGTTACGGACTTTTTTATTTTTTTAAAATGACTCTGACATTTTGAAAACAAGTCCAGCAAACAGGCTGGTTCTCTCTTGTTTGATGTGGTCAGAATTCCTTCTTGGTCATGTGACCCCCTAACTCATTTCTTGATGCTTGTTTTAAATACACAAACAAACCTGTTTGGTTTTTTCTTTCTTTCTTTTTCAAATTAACCTTGGACGCTGTGGGGTTGACCAGAAGGGCAGGGTGGGAGATACCATCTTACCTGGGTGCTGGTGTGCGACCTATAGTCTGAAGAGCTCTGGGAAGTGAAAGATGGAAGAAGGAGAGTTGAGTTACTGAGACATCTGGTGTATCCTAACCCTAGAGCACCTTTCATTGTTCCTGATGCTCTCAAGCATGCCTGGGTTCAGAATAAGAGGGGCCAGTCCTTTCTTAATAATAACTTTAAAAATTATTTTGAGGCTGGGCACAGTGGCTCCCGCCTGTAATCCCAGCACTTTGGGAGGCCGAGGTGGGCACATAACCTGAGGTCAGGAGTTCAAGACCAGCCTGGCCAACATAGTGAAATCCCGTCTCTACTAAAAATACGAAAATTAGCCAGGTGTGGTGGTGGGTGCCTGTAGTTCCAGCCACTCGGGAGGCTGAGGCAGGAGAGTTGCTTGAACCCAGGAGGCGGAGATTGCAGTGAGCCGAGATCACACCACTGCACTCCAGCCTGGGCGACAGAGCTGGACTCCACCTCAAAAAAAGAAAAAAATTATTTTGAAACTATAAGTAGTAAACTGATTTATCATGGAAAAAGTGTAGGTGTGTATAAAACTGATGGTGCCCTTATAATTACAACTAGAGTTAACGGGAGAACATTGGAAACATTTCTGATAACATCAGAAACAAGCACATCTGTTACAGCTGTTATTGTTTAATACTGTAAGTTCTAAGCAATGCAATAGGACATGTAGACATATCCATACTAGCAAGGAAAAGACTCTGTTACCATCAGTTGCTTGTATTACAATTACATACTTGGAAAAAAATCAATGAGGAAAAGACACTAGTAAGTTTCAATGAAGTGGTCATGTATAAAGTAAATACACAAAAATCAGTAGCTTTCTCATACTAATCTGTCATTAAAATATAATGGCGATTACAATATAGGATCCTTGACCAAAAAAGAAAGAAAAAATGTTGTAATGTGTACTGGAGATGTAGAAAAAGTAGAGAAACCTTATAATGGCTAATCTCCCTCAACCCTTAGTAATTTCTGAAGTTGGCTAGTAACTCAGACAGTCAACTACAAATGCACCATGAGGGCAGGGATCATTGTCTGTTTTACTTACTGCTCTATCCCCAGCACCTAGAATAGTGTCTGTCCCACAGTAGACACTTAATAATTGTGTTTTTTTCTTTTTTTGTGGAGATGGGATTTCACCATGTTGCCCAGGCTGGTCTTGAACTCCTGAGCTCAGCCAGTCCTCCTGCCTTGGCCTCCCAAAATGCTGGGATTACAGGCGTGAACCACCGCGCCCAGCCAATAATTGTTATTGAGTGAATGAAGGAATGAATTTGAGAACTAGCCATGCCAAGGAATCGCTAAGTCACATCATGTTAGAAACTGCTCTTTGTGGTCCAAGACCACCCATGTTTCTCTTGTTTTTTTCTCTCCATCAGATCTCAGTCTCGGGAGGAGGTTTGCCCCCAGTCAGCACCTTGACGAATATCCACAGCCTCTCCCACCATAACCCCCAGCAATCTCAAAACCTCATCATGACACCCCTCTCTGGAGTCATGGCAATTGCACAAAGTAAGTTCTATTCTTGGTCAGAAAACTTGGGAGCAGGGATAAGAAGAATGGGAAGCAAATTAGTGCGGTGAAAAATAACTGTAGGTCTCCTTCAAACTCACCCACGCTTGTAGATTTGGTTTAACTTCTTTAGTTTCTCATCGGTCTCCTTAAATCCAATATTTGGATTGTTTAGCCTAAAACAAGAGAAAATTATGGAATGGATTTGTATCCCGGTCACAGTTTAGCAACCGTGCATCCTGGGCCAAATCATTGAACCTTTAGGAGATTCAATGTCCTCATCTATAAAATAGGTTGTTGAAGTGATCAAATGACAGTGAATATGAACATGCTTGTAAATCTCTAAAGCATGAATATATATAACATGGTATCTTACACTTTGTCTTGAGTTCATTCCGTCACTAAGTAGGTGGTAGATTTTTGAGGAGGTTCTTTATGTTTGGTCATGATGAAGTAACAATGACAGATTTCCTTCTAAATGGGGAATTTTGTGTGGTATATGAAATCTCCTTGGCCAGCAGTGAAAATACACCAAAGGAGGACCCAGAAGGAAACTGCCATTGTATCTGAGAGCTTTGAAAACTTTAAGGAGAAATAGGTTGCTTTGGGACATCGCACACCTGAAGACACAGAGATGGATCAGGTCCCTCCAGCTCCAGGAGGCTCATATTCAACAGCAAGCCTGTGCCCTCCCATACACAGGCCATCTCGAGGCATGAGAAGGCTGAAGGGAACTGTGGTTTCGGATGTCTCTTTGAGAGTTTTAATGTTGATGAGTATTCAGCATATTTTCAGCTTCACCATGACAGCTCAGGCCAAGTCATTGTTTCTCAAAACCATCCTTGTGACCCTTGGATGTATTACTGGATGTCTTGGGAGAGATGTAAGGGTAGCACATTGGTCATCTTTCTTTCAACCTTGTATCGCTCCATTGTCCTCTTGACCTTCCTTGTGTCTAGGGCCCATGTTGGCCATCTCTTTGTTTCTGCCTTTTTCTTCCTTCCCTCTTCTCTCCCTAAATCAGCTCTAGCTAGGGTCGGAACTTGGATTCTCACTTCTGAAGAGAATGACTTACGCATCCTTTGAAGTCAGAACAGGGCTAGGCCCATTGGAGCACACAAATTTATTGAATATGTGTGGCTCTAACTCTATCCTTAGCTGCTTGGAAATTGACACACAGTGCATTTATTTTGGCAGAAGGAAAATGGGTCTGGGGAAGCATTTGGAGAACTCATAATATAAATGATCATTTTAAATGTACTGCCTTTTGACTGGGCCCTCTGGTATATGGAATATGGTAATTATACTAACATCAGAGTTTGGAATGAGATAAGACACCTAAAACCAGCTTGTTTGCCATTTAGAAGATTTGATTAAAAGACCCAGGGAGAAGATATTCCACTTATTTCTGCAACCAAAATAATAAACAAACTGTCCCACTTAACTTATTTCTTCCATTCTAAGCTTTCACTGCCATATGGTTTATATATATATATATATATA
>NW_016827731.1:144945-200470 GCF_001698545.2 Rhinopithecus bieti
TATATGTATATATATATATATATATATTTAGGTACTAAGTGAATCAAAATTTTCCCTGGGGCTAGTCTATATCTTTCTATTTTGCACTTTCTAATATCCTCTACTCATATTTCTCTATCATCTCACAATGCTCCTTAATTTCCTATTCAGATGGGCTACACCAGAGTGCACACTGACCTTAGAAGGATGGCTGTGTGTGTACATATCTGTGTACACTGGGGTAGACAGAGCATGAGGAATGGTGAGAATCACCAGAAAACTGCTGAGGCACAGAGGTCCTACACTACGGAGTGTCAGGACGAAGAATTGGTTGCAGGCATCCTTATCTAACTGACTGATGTGTTGAGTACCACAGGCCCTGCCTCAGAATTGCAGAAGCCCATGGAGAAGGTGGTAACAAATTATGTGGCAGGGCCAATTCCTCATTCTCTACTCATTCTCACCTCTTCATCCTATTCTCTTCCTCCTCTCTTCCATGGACTAGATAGCAGACTTCCCAAGCAAGAACCAGTGCCCAGAAACAGAAACAGATGAAAAGGTCCAGACTTACCCACTGAGGGAGCTGGAATGACATCAGAGGCTTTCAGTCCTGGAATTGAGGCACATTAGGATCACAGACTGCATTGAAAATAAGGTTCCTGGGCCCCACCTCTGAAGGTTCTGACTCATTAGGTCTTGGGTGGGGCCCAGGAATGTGTATTTGTTAAAGAGCTCCCCCAGATGATTTCCGAAGCACACGCAGGTTTCAGAACTATGCCTTCAAATGTCATCCACTCTAGACAGGATCATTTGCTTTTCTGGGCAGCAGTTTCCCAAAAAGAGCAGCAGCAGTGCTCTGAGATTTCTCACAAACAGCAAATCCATGGGGCTTCCTGGGAGACTGAGACCGTAAGCAGGAGGTAGGCAAGTGAAACATAGTAATCAGGATGTCTGGTGAGATGCTGGCTTGAGGAGATGCTGAGCCCCCTGGGGAACTGGAGACAGTGCTGTTCTCAGGGTGATCAGAGCATCGCACCCCCCAGCCCCCACCCAGGAGAGCCAGAAGCTGGATTATCCCCCTGTCCTTTCTGCTCAGGGGTCTCGCCTTTTAGGTTTCTGATAACAGTATCGGCTAAAGCTCTGAGTAGGCAATTGTTGAGGACTCTGTGTTATCTCCATTGATGACTTCCCACAAACCTGCTTATGAAACCGCCTCCATTTCAGGAAAAGCTCTCTAGGTGTCCCTTCCACATCCACCTAAAACAGACCTTTTTCTGGATTCCTTCTTCATCCCATTCTTTCCCCAGTTTCCCAGAAAGCAAGAACACAGGAACATAGTCGGCCCCAGGAAGGAGGCCCAGGTGTCTTCTCTCCTGATCGTCCTGTCCCCACTCCGAGCCTACCTTAGCTGTCTTCCTCCGTGTCGCTCTTAGGGAGGAGATAGACCGTGGGTACCAGGGGATCCAGTCCTCCCAGTTCTGGCTCAGGTTCTAAAGAGGCCTCAGGATACAGACACAGTTCCAAGTCACAGAGGCCCTGACATCCCCAGAGCAGAAAGATGGGAAGACCCGCTATAAGTGCCACGAGACAACCTTTAATGTACTACTTCCTCTTTCTAAAACCTGGTCCTTTTAGTTTCACAAGCCCTATCCTGCCAGATAAGATATGCCCACTTCATAGACTGGCTGAGTTCCAGTGTTTTCTCCCGTCTCTGTTACAATCAAGGGAGTTGGCACCTGACATCTCTCGGGGTCTTTGTACAGTCTACTAAATAAGGGTCTCCAGACTTCACACTCCTGGGACTATGGAAGTTGTTTTTGATCAAAATTTGGGTCCCTGCACACTCCTGCCCTCTACTGGACAGACAGATCTGGGCAATAACCTGTGCTTCAGTTAACTCTGCCCTGCAGGCACCAGGGCAAGCCTCTCTCACAGCCTGGCATGGATGGAGTGGGCAAGCAGAGCCAGCTTTTCCAAAGCCCTGCTAACCTCAAGAAAGCTAAGTTTGGGAGGTCACAGGATGACTTCGGGAGACTCTCAGGCTTTAGTCAGATCTGTTTAATGCCCGTCTCCAACCCACAACTCACTGTGGAATTTGAGCAAGTAAATTAATCTCTCCAAGTCTCCATTTCTTTAAACTCACCTCCTATGCAATCTCCTATGTAACAGGCTCAGCCCAGTGACTGGGACTTTGAGCAGGGGCTCAAATGATGACATCCATTCACCTCTTCTCATCCCAGGAGCTGTCTCTGATCTCTTCCTCTTGCTCCCACAGGCCTCAACACTTCCCAAGCACAGAGTGTCCCTGTCATCAACAGTGTGGCCGGCAGCCTGGCAGCCCTGCAGCCCGTCCAGTTCTCCCAGCAGCTGCACAGCCCTCACCAGCAGCCCCTCATGCAGCAGAGCCCAGGCAGCCACATGGCCCAGCAGCCCTTTATGGCAGCTGTGACTCAACTGCAGAACTCACACAGTAAGGACACGGGCATGTGGAGGGAGGGAGCACTGAGGACCCTCAGTGGCCAACCACTTTCCCTCTCTGGGTCTGAACTTTCTCAGAAGTTTATTGGCTTGGTCGCTTTTCCGTGCCTATGATCAACCGACCAAGACAGTTTCTTAAGCATAATTCGTGTGTGTTGCTGTACCTTTTCTAGTCCTCTCCTCTACCCTTGAGATTCCCAGGGAAAGGTTTGAAGAGGACAGTGTAGGCCTACAGATGAAGGGGAGTTGGAGCCAGACAGCATGTGGAACACACACCGCCAATTTCCCATTCCAACACCTCTGGAAAGGATCGCACCCAGAAACCACCAGCACCTTTTCCCAGTGAACCTCAACTTAGCCTTTGCAATCTCAACTTCCAAGCAGCCATTATCAGATGATCAGAGTTGGCATCTAATTTGCATCCCGTTTGCCTTCCCTAAAATAGAAGAATCTTCTAGAGCCCTGTGTCCTATTTATACACCACAAACACCTCTAATCAAGAACCAGGAACACAAGTGAAAAATACCAGTGGCACACCGTCCTGGGCATTAGAGTTTCTTCCTCCTTGCCACCCTTGCATCCCTGCACACAGACTTTTTCTCATATCCAATTTCTATACCTACCCCAAGCCTACCTTTCGACCACTTATTTCTCATCCAATCTCTGCCTTTCATCCTGAGTCCCAGGCTTCCAATCCTCTGGCCAGGTCTGGCTATAGCCCCTGACACAGGAGTTTGGGGAGGAATCATGGCTTCTCTGCTTCAGAAACCCCAAGGAAGTGTTCAGTATAAAGCACTAGTCTTAGATCAGACAGACCTGGATTTAAATCCTGGCTGTGATATTTACCAGCTATGTAGCCTAATGCAAGTTACTTAGCCACTCTAAGCCCAATCTCTTCATCCACGAAATGGAAGTAGTATGCATTTAGGGTCATTATGAGCATGAAATAAACATAGGGGTGAACTGCGTTTGGTAAGCATAAAGAATTATCAAGATTATTTATAAAGGGACTCCTAGAAGGCAATGATGGTGGAAGAGATTTGTGTTTCTTCTCTAGCTGCATCGGATAAGCTGTGGGTCTGGGGGAGAACAGCCAAGTCCAGCCTTCTATCTTCAGGGCTCAATCCCCACTCAGGCCTGTGGAGCTGGTTTCTGAGCACCATCTCACATTCCAATCACATTTTAGTGGCTTCTGAAAATCTGCCACAGCCTGTAGCACAGTCTGAGACCACATGTGCCCCACTTCCCATCCTCCCAGAGCGTGTCGATGTGCTCCCCACTTACCCCTATCCCTTCACCTGGCCAGGCTTCCTCAGTGGCCAGGCCTGGGTGGGACAGCCAAGAGAGTGGTCACCAGTGACCTGTGGACTGCTGAGGCTCAGCAGGCCTGGCCACCCATGAAGAGAGAGCCCATGGTGCCCCAGACCAGGAAATAACCTGCCTCCCTGCATGAGAAGGGCAAGCTGAGGCAATGGCCAGTGACCTTCACCCCCGTTCCATACCGGAGGCCTCCCTGTTAGGCCCCATGTTCTGAGAACAGTCTGGTCTCTCCCTCAGAGCCAAGCATCCGCATGCTTTCGGGAGTTGGTCGTGTGACTTGGAATTTACATGAATCTTATGGATAACTCATAAAAGAAATCCCCGCTATAACCACCACCCCTTTTATCTGCCTGGGGAGATGGGAGCTGTGGTGTGGGATGGGGGCTCCGTAGCTGTGTATGTGCCTGTGTATGCACCTTGATTCTGTCTTTACTCTGTCTCTCCAGTGTACGCACACAAGCAGGAACCCCCCCAGTATTCCCACACCTCCCGGTTTCCATCTGCAATGGTGGTCACAGATACCAGCAGCATCAGTACACTCACCAACATGTCTTCAAGTAAACAGGTAATGCCAGCAGGATTTGCGGGGGTTGGGGTGTGGGCAGGGTGTGACTAAGGCTATTGATATGCAGAGGGTGTGGCAAGCATGGACTTGGCCAGAAGTTAGGTCCTTCTGAGGCCCCCTGCTACTTGCAAAGGGAATCCTTAAGGTCCCAGGGCGAAGAAAGGGCCACAGGCTGAAAGGGCTTGTTGCTCCCCCAGATTCCCCAGTAAGAGCACTAAACAAGGACAGAAGTTTGATAGGTTGCTGGAGCCTGGATGACATAGAGTGCTTAGACATTGAGATTGAGTGTTCCCTAATAGAATGATCGTGGAAAAGGTATTTCCAAGGAAGACTCAGGAGGACAGGTCCCCTGCTGAGGTTCCTGCTTTGCAAGAGGGATCCATGAGGATCCACAAAGTCGTCGGTGGGGAAAGTAACCAGGAAGTCAGAGGTCCTGAGGCTGACTGCCTTTGACCCAGAACGCCGTAAGTCCGGGAATGACCCAGTTATGTCAAACCATGGGGACTCCCAGTAGACAGCCTGGCTTTTCTAGGGGTATGCATCCACTTGCGGTTTTATCAAGAAATTTAGAATCAACTTCCTGGTGCACTGAAAGTGGGGAATCCAGAGGCTTAGTCACTGTTTCAGTTGATGACTAAGCCCCACCTCCGAATAGAGGTGATGGAATAGTAAAGACAGGCAGCTGATGGCGAGGCTCTTTGCTGCAGCTTGGACAGCTGGACCGCAAGAAGACACCAAGAGTTAGAAAACAGGACAAGCTGTCTGAATACAGGTGATGATTCCAGAGTAACACAATGAAACCTTTTAGTAGCTGGGGTCTGTGCAGCGTGGGAACTGTTTGGCCTCTATCGATTACTAGATAAGTAGGTGACAACCTTGAACTTCATGTCAGAGGCTCTCAGCAGAATTTGGTCTTGTTGATGGTCTTTTTTTCATCTGAGCCCTGCAAATCACACTTCATCCACCGCCATGGGCTTCCCAGGAGGTTCCTTCATGGGATCAGGATTCTCTATCCTTTCCTTTGCCCCAATCTCCTCCCAGCCCTAGAGTGTAGGTGGAGCAGGTGGGTTCTACTCCTAGTTCTGCCATTTGCTTGGTGACCTTGACCTCCCTGAGCCTTCATTTCTTCATCTTTAAAGTGAGAGTTGTAACATCTGCTTTTTCTGCGGATTCAGCAAGGTTGCATAGATTAAGTAACTGGTGTCTTGGGCACTGAAACACACACACGGCCAGGGCAGCTGGACTCCGGAGCTGGGCGTAGAGGGAGAGGTGTGTGGGACCTGCTTTGTCACTCTTCTCTCACCCAATAGATGAAAGGACAACTCCTCGCTACCCTGCCTTTCGACCCCCGTGCGAGTTCCCACTCTTTGTAGTGAGCAGGGAAAACATTTATCTGTGCTCACAAATCTCAATCGGGGGGCAGCCAGGCGCAGCGGCCCTCCTTGGGAATACCTTCCCCTTTGAAAGGTTTATCAATCCATCTGCCGCTTGGTCAGCCCCAGACAGGACCATGATTAATTATTCCTGTCTTTCCCAAGTTGACTTTGATGGTTGCTTGTTGAAACAAGTCCTCTGAATTCAGGAAATGGTCTCCTAATCAAAATACTTTAAGATGCTCCCTGAGACGCTGCACCAGCCCCCTACTGGCTTCTCCTCTCCATTGGACAGAGTGGCCAGCCGACCTTGAAGTTGCATGAGTGGCCTCCCAGAACTGCTGTGACATCGTCTCCATGTCCCCAGATATTTCAGTAGTCTGGCAATAGACTCATTTCTGTGATGATGAGGATGATTATTACACTTAGGATGAAAACTACTCATGTGGCACGTTACAGTTTATACTTCTCATGAACATTGTCTCATTGTGTTCTTTTTACTGCAACCTCCTAAGTACAAAGAAATAAAGTAAAGCCCAGAGATGAAGAGTGACCTGCCCAAGGTCACACAGATGATAAATTCTAGAGCTGGACCTTCAGGCTTTGATCTTTGACTCCAAATACTTGCCTTCCACTACCCATCTTTAAAATTCTATGGTAACTGCTGCCACTCTTGTCTTTGTGGTCAGGAACAAGAGTAAAAAAGTAAGTTCGCGGCCGGGCGTGATGTCTCAAGCCTGTAATCCCAGCACTTTGGGAGGCCGAGACAGGCAGATCACGAGGTCAGGAGATCGAGACTATCCTGGCTAACACAGTGAAACCCCGTCTCCACTAAAAAATACAAAAACCTAGCCAGGCGAGGTGACGGACATCTGTAGTCCCAGCTACTCAGGAGGCTGAGGCAGGAGAATAGCGTAAACCCGGGAGGCAGAGCTTGCAGTGAGCTGAGATCCGGCCACTGCACTCCAGCCTGGGAGACAGAGCGAGACTCCGTCTCAAAAAAAACAAAAATAAAATAAAAATAAGTTCAGTTACTATATTCCACTCAGGAAACATTCTTCCAACAAGTTGAAAGAGAAGGAGGAATGGGAAGGGCACAGTGAGGTAAAATGAGGGTAAAGGTGCTGCCTCCTGACAGCAGAAGGTACCCAAGGTGAAGACAGTTTGTACAAACTCTGTTCCTAAGGCAAAGGGTCAGAAGTGAGTTCTGAAAGAGACCTGATGGCAATTCTGCTTTTTTGTTTTTGTTTTAAGGTCTTATATTCCAACAGGAATTGCAAATTCACGGCTGGCGTGTTCCAATTTATTGCTTATAGCGATGTCTGTTTGCATCGCTATAAAGAAATATCTGAGGCTGGGTAAAAGAGGTTAAAAGGCTTATGGTTCTGCAGGCTGTACAGGAAGCATGATGCCAGCATCTGCCTCTGCTGAAGGCCTCAGAAGGTTTACAATCACGGCGGAAGGTGCAGGCAGGGCAGGTGCATCACATGGCGAGAGTGGGAGGAGGAGAGAGAAGGGGGAGGCCCTGGGCTTATTTATTTATTTATTTATTCATTCATTCATTCATTTATTTATATTTTCATGTTTTGAGACAGGGTCCTATTCTGTCACCCAGGCTGGAGTGCAGTGGCACTATCACAGCTCACTGCAGCTTTAACCTCCTGGGCTCAATCAATCCTCCTGTCTCAGCCTCCAGAGTAACTGAGACTACAGGTGCACACCACCATGCCAGGCTAATTTTTGCATTTTTTTTTTGTTTTGTTTTGCCATGTTGCCCAGGCTGTTCTTAAACTCCTTCGCTCAAGTGAACCACCTGCCTTGGCCTCCCAAAGTGCTGGGATTACAGGTGTGAGCCACCATGCCTAGCCCTAGACTCTTTTAAACAGCCAGATCTCACGTGAACTAACTCAAGCATGAATTCACTCACTCATCACCAAGGGGATGATGCTAAGCCATTTTTGAGCGATCTGCTCCCATGATCCAGTACCTCCCACTAAGCCCCACCTGCAATATGGGGAATCACATTTCAACATGAGATTTGGAGGGGACACACATCCAAACCATATCATTCCACCCGTGGCCTCCCAAATCTCATGTCCTTCTTACATTGCAAAATACAATCATCCCTTCCCACTAGTCCCTGAAAGTCTTAACTCATTCCAGTATTAACTCAAAAGTCCAAAGTTTCATCTGAGACTCAAGAGCAAGTCCTTCCACCTATGAGCTTGTAAAATAAAAAACTATTTACTTACTTCCAAAATACAATGGTGGTACAGGCATTGTGTAGATGTTCCCATCCCAAAAGAAATACATCAGCCAAAAGAAAGGGGTAACACCCCACGTAAGTCTGAAACCCAACAGGGCAGGCATTAAATCTTAAAGCTCCAAAATAATCCTTGATTCCATGTCCCATATCCTGGGCACATTGGTGTGCTAGATGGGCTCCCAAGGCCTTGGGCAGATTTGCCCTGTGGCTTTTACATTCTGAGGTTGCAAGCTGCTAGTGGCTTTACCATTCTGAGGTCTAGAGGGTAGCAGGCGCATTCCGACAGCTCCATTAGGCAGTATCCTGCTGGGGACTCTGGGGGGGTGCGGGGACTCCAATCCCACATTTCCCCTCAGCACTGCCTTAGTGGAGGTTCTCTACAGGGGTTCTGGGCTCTGCCCCTGCAGCAGGCTTCTGCCTGGGCACCCAGGCTTTCTGATACATCCTCTGAAATCTAGGAGGAAGCTGCCAAGCCTCCTTCACTCTTGCATTCTGTGCATCTGCAGGCTTAACACCACATGGAACCCACCAAGGCTTACAGACTGAGCCCTCTAGAGTGGTGGTCTGGGCTGTATTTGGGGCCCTTTGAGCCAGAGCTAAAGCTAGAGCAGCAGGTATGCAGGGATCAGTGTCCGAAGGCTGTGCAGGACAGCAGGGCCTTTGGTCTAGCCCCCAAAACCGTATTTTCTTCCTAAGCCTCTGGGCCTCTAATGGGAGGGGCTGCCTACAAGATTTCTGAAATACTTCAATGCCTTTTTTCCATTGTCTTGGCTATTAGCACATGGGCCTCTTTAGTCAAGCTAATCTCTCTAGCAAGTTGTTGCTCCACAAGCCACTTGAATTCCTTCTCTACCATAGGGTTAGGCTGCAAATTTTCCAAACTTTTATGCTCTGCTTCCCTTTTTAAATGTAAATTCCAACATTCCAAATGTAGGTTATTCCTTTGCTTCCATAGCTGATTGTGGGTTATTAGAAGCAGCCAGGCCACATCTTGAATGTTTTACTGCTTAGAAATGTCTTCCCTTAGATACCCTAGGCTATCATTCTGAAGTTCAAACTTCCACAGATCCCTAGAATATGGACACAATGCAGCCAAGTTCTCCACCTGGGTGTAAGGAGGGTGACCTTTGCCCTAGTTCCCAATCAGTTCCTCATTTCCATCTGAGACCTCATCAGCCTGGCCTTTGCTTTCTATATTTCTATCAGGATTTTGGTCACAATCACTTAACAGGTCTCTAAGAAATTCCAAACTTTCCTTCATCTTCCTGTCTTCTTCTGGCCCTCCAAACTCCCAATCTCTGCCTGTTGCCCATTGCCAAAGCTGCTTCCACATCTTCAAGTATTTTTGTTGTTGTTGTTGTTGGGCAGGGGCGGGACGGAGTTTTGCTCTTGTTGTCCAGCCTGGAGTGCAATGGTGTGATCTCGGCTCACTGCAACCTACACCTCCCGGGTTCAAGCAATTCTGCCTCAGCCTCCCAAGTAGCTAGGATCACAGGTGCGGGCCACCACGCCTGGCTAATTTTTTGTATTTTTAGTAGAAACAGGGTTTCACCATGTTGGCCAGGCTGGTCTCAAACTCCTGACCTCAGGTGATCCACCCGCCTCGGCCTCCCAAAGTGCTGGGATTACAGGCGTGAGCCACTGTGCCTGGCCATCTTCAAGTATCCTTATAGCAATGCCCCACTCCCAGTACCAGTTTTTTGTTAGTCCATTTGCATCACTATAAAGGAATACCTGAGGCTGGGTAACTTACAAAGAAAATACATTTAATTGGCTCGTGGCTCTGCAGGTTGTACAGGAAGTGCGGTGCCAGCATCTGCTTCTGGTGAGGGCCTTAGGAAGCTTACAGTCAGGGCAGAAGGTAAAAGGGGAATAGGCATGTCACATGGTGAGATAAAGAGCAAGAGAGAGAAAGGGGCGATCCCAGACTCTTAACCAGATCTTGTGTGAATTAACTTGAGTGAGAGCTCACTTATCACCAAGGGGATGGTGCTGAGCCATTCATAAGGGATCTGCCACCTTGATCCAGTATCTCCCACTAGGCCTTACCTCCAACACTGGGGATCATATTTCAACATGAAATTTGGAAGGGACACCCATCTAAACTGTATCACTAAGTATCAAGGACATACAAGTGAGGGGAGAGAAGGATTTCTTGGTCAAATATGTTGGGGGATCTGCTGGATTCCATAAAGTTAAATGCCACTGGGCAGGGCTTCTTGGAGCATTTCACTTGCTGATGTGTGCACTGACCCAGGCAGTTAGCATGCACCTTGCTCGGGTCAAAGGGACACATCCCAAGCAGTGCTATTTTAGAGGCATCGTACAGTGGTAGGAAACGCCAGCAGACCTGAGCTACTTTCAGCTCCATCACCCCCTGGTATGTGACCTTGGGCAGTTAATTGCTTGTTGGGAGACTCAGTTTCTTCATCTGTAAATGGGGAAAATCCCACCCCCATCTCACAAAATATTCAACGTGCCTAACAGAATGCCTAGTACATAGTCAAGTACTCAGAGTGATTGCACCCTCCCTGTTTTCTCTCCCATCTGTGATCCTTTAGGAGATAGTTGTCTCTCATTCCAGTGACTTTTTTTTTTTTTTTTTTTTGAGACGGAGTCTCACTCTGTCACCCAGGCTGGAGTGCAATGGCGTGGTCTCAGCTCACGCAACCTCCTCCTACTGGGTTCAAGCGATTCTCCCGCCTCAGCCTCCCAAGTAGCTGGGACTACAGGCACATGCCACCACATCTAGCTAATTTTTTGTATTTTTAGTAGAGACAAGGTTTCACTATGTTGGCCAGGCTGGTCTCGAACTCCTGACCTCTTGATCTTCCCGCCTCCGCCTCCCAAAGTGCTGGAATTACAGGTGTGAGCCACTGAGCCCGGCCTAGTGACTCTTTCAATATCCAACTCAGTGCTTGGTCTACATGCAGTCAAAGGAGGCTGGGATAAGAAAATGACTCAGGATTACTACCATCTCTCAAGCACATCCTACCTCTTGGGCCTGGGCTCCAGATCCCTGTTTCCCATTCTCCTGCTGATACACAGACTCCCCATTCACCCACTTCCCAGGAAAAAAGGAAATAGTTCAGGGCCTCTCAAAGCACTCATACCCTTTGGGCTTAGCCGAATGCCTGGGCTATATTAGATGTTCAGTAAATAACAACGAATGAATGAATGCGGAACTCGTATTTTTTGATGCCTCCATATTCCAAGAAGCACCCCAGATGCTTTTCTAGCTTACATTTCCTGGAGAACCCTCTTACCCATTCTGCAAGGTCGTTATTTTTATACCTGATTTACAAAGCAGAAAACGGAGGTTCAAAGACAGGTGTGGATCTGGTCAAGTTCAAACAGATCATAAATTCCAGAGCTGGACTTCCAGACTGGTTTTCTCACTCCAAACCCATTAAACAATGTTCATCTTCCAATATCCACTTTTAAGCACCCGTAATAGCAACCTAAGGCTATGCAGGTATAAAGCTAAAGCCAGGATTTGTACTTGTATCTGTCCGATCCCAGTACTTCCTGTTGTCAAGGCAGACATGCCCCAAGGGCCTTGGGGATTACAGGTCAGGAACTCCAGGCTGGGACTTCTCGCTGCCAAGGATCCTTCTGCATCTACTGCCATCTGTCCCCTCCAGAGCACATACCTCTCCCTCCTCCTCAACTCTTGGGTGCTGGCAAGTTATCTCTGAGTGGGTTTGTGCCTGAGTTCAACAATGCCCCGCTAGTCTGGAAACAAGACCACAGCAAGCACTGACCTCAGAACAAGTGTAGGCAGGTTGTGAACCAACTGCTGTTTCCACAACGTTCTCTCCCCGCTGCTTGACTTCCTAGTTTATGGGAAGGTCAAGAGAGGGCCCCCAGAGCAGTAACTAGTCAGGGCGCTGACACGGGGAGGGGGGAGGGAGGTGGCCTCAACATCTATCCCCTTCAGCTGTTCCCGCTCTCCCAGCTTCTTCACTGGGTAGGGAAGCAGAGTGTTCTGATGGTTGGAAGCATCGACCTGGGAGTTAGGCAGATCTGGGCTCAAGATTCTATCACTGTCTACCTGTGTGACCTCAGAGAAACGTCTAAGCCTCTCTGAGCCTCTGTTTGCGCACCTGTAAAATGAAGATAATGATACCTCTTTCATGGGATCACTGAAAGGACTAACTGATTAAGATTTATAAAATACTTACTCAGCGCATGTCCCAAAGGAAACACCCAGCCCATGGAAGCTGGGTCACTCTTGACTTCCCCTGCTGGCATCCCTGAGCGGCTCTGAGTTTGGGAAAAGGACTTTAAGTAGCAAAAGGCATTTATTTCCCCCTGTTGAGGGGGTTGAAGGAAGTGCTTTCACATAGGGGTGCAGAGCACAAGCCTTGCTGTTGTGAGACCCTGGCCAACTTACTTATCACTTCTCCAGGCCACACTTCCCTCATCTGTAAAACCGGAATTATAATCATGACTTTTTTTTTATACTTTAAGTTCTAGGGTACATGTGCACAATGTGCAGGTTTGTTACATATGTATACATGTGCCATGTTGGTGTGCTGCACCCATCAACTCTTCATTTACATTTGGCATATCTCCTAATGCTATCCCTCCCCACCCTCTCCCCCCACCCCACAACGGGCCCCAGTGTGTGATGTTCCCCTTCCTGTGTCCAAGTGATCTCATTGTTCAATTCCCACCTATGAGTGAGAACATGCGGTGTTTTGTTTTCTGTTCTTGTGATAGTTTGTTGAGAATGATGGTTTCCAGCTGCATCCATGTCCCTACAAAGGACATGAACTCATCTTTTTTTATGGCTGCCTGGTACTCCATGGTGTATATGTGCCACATTTTCTTAATCCAGTCTGTTGTTGATGGACATTTGGGTTGGTTCCAAGTCTTTGTGTGAATAGCGCCACAATAAACATAAATGTGCATGTGTCTTTATAGCAGCATGATTTATAATCCTTTGGGTATACACCCAGTAATGGGATGGCTGGGTCAAATGGTATTTCTAGTTCTAGATCCTTGAGGAATCGCCACACTGTCTTCCACAATGGTTGAACTAGTTTACACTCCCACCAACAGTGTAAAAGTGTTCCTGTTTCTCCACNATCCATGTCCCTACAAAGGACATGAACTCATCTTTTTTTATGGCTGCCTGGTACTCCATGGTGTATATGTGCCACATTTTCTTAATCCAGTCTGTTGTTGATGGACATTTGGGTTGGTTCCAAGTCTTTGTGTGAATAGCACCACAATAAACATAAATGTGCATGTGTCTTTATAGCAGCATGATTTATAATCCTTTGGGTATACACCCAGTAATGGGATGGCTGGGTCAAATGGTATTTCTAGTTCTAGATCCTTGAGGAATCGCCACACTGTCTTCCACAATGGTTGAACTAGTTTACACTCCCACCAACAGTGTAAAAGTGTTCCTGTTTCTCCACATCCTCTCCAGCACCTGTTGTTTCCTGACTTTTAATGATCGCCATTCTAACTGGTGTGAGATGGTATCTCATTGTGGTTTTGATTTGCATTTCTCTGATGGCCAGTGATGATGAGCATTTTTTCATGACTTTTAATTAATGGAGCTACGATGAATCTCACATAAGTTCATGGTCATAGAAGTGACTTATGTGTCCTCACTGTCTCCATTTCCTCACCCTCAATTCTCTCTTGAGATCACTGCAGACTGGCTTTTGTCCTCACACTTCACTGTGTCCAGCTCACGAACACCTCCCTGCTGCTGAATCCAATGGTTACTTTTCATCCTCTGTCTTTGACACAACTGATGCTCCCTCCTTTTTTCCATGTGAGTTTAGGATGCTACCATTCCTGATTCTTCTACGGCACTGGCCACTTCTCATCTCCTCAGCTGACAACTCATCTTCCCCACATTTATGTGTTGGAGGGCCCCAGGCCTCATTCTTTGGCCTCTTCTCATCTATGCTCACACCTGGGTGATCTCCTCCAGTCCCATGGCTTTAGGTCAAGTGTACACGCCGATGGCTCCTATAATTCTATCTGCAGTCCAGTCTTCCCTGAGCGCTTACTCACAAATCCGGTGCTTCTTTGGCAGGGACAGATGCATGTCTAAAATATCTAATAAGCCTCTTGAATTCAACGTGCCTAAAATAGGAACGCTTCATTTTGCCCTAATTTCATCTTATCAAAATTGCTTCCTCCATGGGCTTCTCCATTTCCAAAACTGGCACCAGTTATTCAAGTGAGCGAGCTGAGAGTATCCGATTCTTCTCTCCACATCACATCGGTCCATCAATAAGTTCTACTAGGGGGCCCTCAGGATGCATCCTAAATCTGGCCTCTTCTCACACTCCCATCAGGACTGTCCTAGTCCCAGCCCAGGCCCCCTTGTCTCTCCCTGATCTCCTTAGGTGGCCCCTGCCTGTCTCCCACTTCCACCCTTGCCCCACTAGGCTCTGTTCACCAGAGTGATCTCTTACAAAGAGACATCAAGTATGTCAATCCCCTGTCAAAACTCTCCAATAGCTTTCCATGACAACCTAACTAAAACAGAGACATACAGGATCCTATGTGATTATGCCACTGCCAGTGTCACTGTTCTCACCTCCTTCCTCCCTCCATCGCCCGCTCAGCTTCAGCTGTGCCAGGGCTGAAGAGATCCCACTCCAGGACTCCTGCATTTGTGGTGTCTGCCCGGAGCTCTTTTTTTCTGTGCATTTTTACATGCTTGCCCATTCACTTCATTCAGCTCAAATATTACCACTTCAAAGAGGCCTCGCCTGATTCCCCTATCTAAGGTAATCTCTTTTTCCTCAAGCTGCCCTAACCTGTATGCTTATTTTTCTATGGAGTGCTCATCTCCACCTAAAGTTGTATTATGTGTGTGTGTGTGTATGTGTGCATTTGTTTACTTATTATTCAAAGCCTTCACTAGGAGGTAAAGTCTGTGAAGACGTGGGCAGGGTCTTGTTTACAGTTGCATCTCCAGTGTCTAAAAAAGTGCTAAGTACACAGTAGTCACTCAAACATATGTTAAATGAATTCATGATAATCACCTACTTCAAAGGGTCAGTGTAAGAATTTGAGGCAGTGATGGTTCTGAAATCCTTAGTATGGTGCCTGGCACACAGTAGGACATCGAAAAATGTTAGCTCTTACCATTATATAACAAATCCTCTTAGAGTGAGGATGCCCTTCACATTGCCACAGCTACCGCACCTTTCAGATGGAGGGCCCCGCGGTCTCTCAGAGATCTTCTGGGCCAGGCCCCCGTGGGGCTGCATGTGCTGGGCCTCCAGTTCTAAAAGACCACAGTGCACCCCTTATCAGATGTTTGTGTTTAGACTCTGAAGGGGGCAAATAACTCTAGTTCCTTTGACAACATTTTGGGCTCTGCCACCATTTTATTATGTGAGCAAACATTTGATAGCTGGGAAGCCCATCCCTAATGACAGGTCATAGAATCTCACTGGCGTCTCCTTATCTGCCCTTCTTGTTTGCTCTTCTATTGAAACCTGCAAGGTCACAAGCCGTTTTCTCTCTCCTCCACCTGAAATCTGAAAATTGGAAAAAGGCTGATAGTGAGAAGTAAAGAGACTTGAGAGTGGGGGTGGGCCAGGGGAGGAAGAGGAGGCAAAGGGTATCAGAGGACCCTGACCAACGTCTCAAGAATGTAGAAGGATCAGAAGCCTGTCTCCTCACATGCACACACTGCTCAGCTCCACTCTGTTTTGTTTTGTTTTGTTTTTTTGTGAGACCGAGTCTTGCTCTGTTGCCCAGGCTGGAGTGCAGGAGCGTAATATCGGCTCACCACAACCTCCACCTCCCAGGTTCAAGCAATTCTCCTGCCTCAGCCTCCCAAGTAGCTGGGACTACAGATGCGCACCACCATGCCTGGCTAATTTTTGTATTTTTAGTAGGGACGGGGTTTCACTATGTTAGCCAGTCTGGTCTCGATCTCCTGACTTCATGATTCATCTGCCTTAGCCTCTCAGGCTGCTGGGATTATAGGTGTGAGCCAACGCGCCCAGCCTTCAGCCCCACTCTTAAGAGCACTGAGGAGCAGCACGGGCTTGGGCTAAAGAACCCCATGCTAATAATAACAGTTGTGCCAAGGACCACTCTCAGGACTCCGCAGGTGTTGACTCGTCGAATCACACAACAACTCCCATTTTATAGGGGAAGAAACTGAGGCACACAGAGAGTAACTTGTCCAAGAGCACGAAACTTAGTAGAAGGCTCCTTACCTCCAAGCATGACTGAAAGAGCACACTCTGAGTGGTCACCTAGACAGCTAGTTTGAGGCTGTGGCTCCACACTCTCCTAGTTCTTAAACCTTGGATAATTCACTGACTCTTTTAGCCTTGTTTTCCTAATCTGTCAAATAGACATAATGGTATCCTCATATAGGGTTATGGTTGCAGCACTGATCAATGTGGTAACAGTGGCCTTTAGTAGTATTTGTAGGCATAAGTGTGTGTGTGTGTGTGTGTGTGTGTGTTTGGGGGAGATCTTGAGAGAATAAGCCACTAAGTCAAAGGCAGAACCTTAGATGCCAAAAAAAGCAAAAGGGAAGGAGGAGACACAGGGAGACAAAAAGACTCCCCAGAAGTGAAAAGGAGAGCAGGGACGCTCCATGACGGTTCAAATGAATAAGGCCCGGGCACTGGAGGGCGAGGCTGCCCTGAGTTGGGTGAGGTGGCTTCTCTTGAGGGCTTCTCCAGCCATTCTGGGGTCTCCTGCCCTGGTCCACCCACAAGGATGGCATCAGAGGCCTTCAGCCTTTGGATCCTTTCCCTGGTCCTCTGGGTTTCTTATGCCAAAGTAAGAAACCTGTAGAAAGCACTTTGCAGTTTGCAAAGCTCCTTCCTGATGAGTAGTTTGAGTGGTCATTTTCTCATGTGCTTTCTGGCCTTGCGGCCCTAGGTGAGCAGCACTGGCACACCCTGGGAACTTGTTAGAAATACAGACTCTTAGGCCCACCGCAGGCCTACAAGTCAGAATTAAACCAGAATCCACATTTTCACAGGCTCTCTGGTACTTGTGGGTCCATTAAAGTTTGAGAAGCATTAGTATAGGAGACCTCAGCTCTTAGAGGTCTTAGGAAGAGACCCTTGCTTCCACAAGAGGCAAGAGCTCACCATCCAGCTGCCTTTTCAAGCACACTGAGCACTCTATAAATGCCACTGTCACAGAAAGAGGGGCCCAACTCCAGGATTAAGGTCAGCAAGTTAGGACTATTTCAAGGTCCTCAACAATTCACTTCTCTCTTCTGAAGTGGCCAGGAAAGCCGGCTCCCAGGTTTTCCTGCAGGAAGTGTGCCTCAGCATGAAAACTGCAGAACTGAGCAGACACGAGGCCCCAGCCCTCCACCTGCTGCCCTTTGCTGGTTGAGTTGGGCATCAGCTCCCTTAGAGAAGCCAAACTAATGGCCCATGTCCCTGCCAAATGACACAGCTGAGCACTCGCCCTCCTCTCTCTCTGCAGTGTCCTCTGCAAGCCTGGTGATGCCTACACATCACTTACTTTGTGCGCAGCAACAAGGACCGTGTTTTCCACACCATCAGCCTCTGGGCAGCTGTCGTGGAAAAGCCCAGTGACCTGACAAGCACCTGCGAGAGGTCCCTGCTTACCCGACGGACGTCCTGCTGGCACCTCAGACAATCCACTCTCAGGAGGCACATCCTGAAGCCCAGCTTCCCTTCTATGCAGTATTGCCACGATGCCTCGCCCACGATGTCAAGGACCCTGTCCGTCCTGGAGGTGGGAGACAAGGAACCGCCGAAGAGGAAGCAAGAAAGCCGCACTGTCTACGTTGTGATCCTTCACTGAACAAACTGATGCGAAAACTTGAATCTGTTACTGAAACGAGGAGAGGAGGACACGTGCTATTGAACTGAGCCAAACACACTGTAAATATCTGCAGACTCCCTCCCCTGCCCCCATCCCAAATGATCTTGAGATTTCTTTTAAAGAAGTAAATTTGTCTAATGGCTGTAAACTATAAACTACTGTAATTAAGTGCAATTTCCCCTTTGTGTCCTCTCCCCTCTGCCTTGTATATAATACTAAAGTGTCTAATAGTTTTCTTTGTAAAGGTCAGAGTCAAAATTTCAAAAGTGATCTGTCCCCTCTCTCTTCCTTCATGGAGAAACACCCTAAGTGGGAAGTGAAGCCCCTTGTCCCCTCCCTCGGGTCTGGACACTCATGGGGATGGCATACCTTGGACTAACTACCAGCTAACTCCAGTCTCCTGACATTAAGACACACCTCTGGATCCCTGGAGGGACTGAACGTAGTGTGTCAGAGTAACATGCCAGCTTCCTGTGGGCCAGGAGTTCAGCCGTGCACTCCCTAAGAAACCCCAGGGCAGGGAAACTGGCTGTTTGATAGCAGAAGAAAAAGTTGCAGTCTCAGAAAGCCTTCCATTAAAACAATTTATTTTATCACTACCCAGAGCCTCATATTTCTGTCTCCGATACTTTCCCTGCCATGGTTCCACCAAGGACCCCTGGCCTCTGATCTCCTTGGAATTTTCTGTGTACTCCACTGGGATCATGTAGTGTGTCATCTAGGGGTGTAGAGAGGCGGGTGGCCTTCTCTTGCCATCATGTTCCCGGTGTCTTTGTGTAGGCTTTACTGCTAATTGAGGCAAAGGAGAGTTGATTTCCCTAGTAAGACTCCACAAGTCACTCAGAGGGAATCTGGCTGGAGCAGGAGCTAGCACCCTTTTCTTCCCTGCAACTCACAGGGGTAAAGTCATAGAGTCAACTCCTGGTGGGTGACCTGTGTGATAGAAACAGACAAAAAGTAGGATGAATGAAAACCCTGCCGGTAAATTGTTTAGCCTCATTTAAAGCATTAATTCCAGACTTTCTTCCTGCCCTCCTTTTCCTTCCCTTAGAGCTCTCAGTCACTAAGTGAATGGGCTCTTGTGGACATCACCTCTTGCCCAAGATTCTCTCTCTGGCGGGGATGCTAAGGAATACAAACAGTCCAAACAGTAAAAAGCCAAAGGCCCAGAGACTCCACCAGCGGGGACTTTACCACAAATAATTCAGTGCTGACTCCAGGAGAAAGGAAGATGGACCTGTCTTCTTTGCTGTTTTCTTTTTTGCCAAACAGCATGGGCCTACCGGCCTGTGGTTCTTCGCTTTTAGGCAGAGCATGTCCCAGTGGAAGTGGAAGCAAAGATTGTGCTAACCAGGCCATGAGTGATGGATTTTTTTCAAAATTCCATTGTAGTGGGAGATTCAATTTTCAGTGAGCTGGGCAAATTTACTGAGTACCTACTCTGTGGCCAGAGCAGGAATGGATGGATATGAAAATACTGACTTTAATTGATTCCTAGCTCCCCCTAACAGTATAATTTGGATTGAAACAGTCAAGAGAAAAAATCCATGACTGGGTTGAGGAGGGCTGAGGACAAGGCCAAGCACTACGTATGGAGAGAGGCCAAGATCCCCTTTCATTAGTTGAGCTGTCCTGTTGGATGGCTCCTGTGAGCTCCGGGAAGGGGAAAGGAACACAGGCCTCAAGCTCCAGCCCCAATTGAAGCCCTGTATCTGGACTCGTGTTGTTTCTGGAAAAGCAAGCATCTGCTTTTGGTAGATTTTAGATCTTGCATTTAGACCCTGAAAACCCAGAAGGTCGTATTTATCTAACAGGTCCTCTGGACAGAGGTGTAGATGGAAGAGAGGGAGGATGGCTGGGTTGGGGACAGTCTCTAGAGAGTTTTCCTAACCAGATCCTGTTTGAACCAAGATATGTAGACAGCTGACCCTGGCAACTGAGAGCCCCAAGGATGGTTAGCTTCACCTTTCTAAATCAAACAGGGACCTCCCTCCACTGGCTATACAAGGGCCAAGGGAAATCACACACTCTGAGGATTCATTGGCAAGCTTCAACCTCCACACCTTCCTCCCACCACCTGATGGACCAACCATCTCCAGGGTCTTTTCATACCCTGACCCAGGCTCACAGACAGATGGTTCCATTTTTATCAGAGCCAGCTGTTACTTTCTAGGGTGAGCCTGGGGAAGGCAAATTTCATTTTAACATCCATGGATAGGAAATAAAATCAGTACTGAAAACCTGCCTTAAACTGTATTAAACTTCTCCATGCTAACCAGTTACGGGGTATTCCGCCTAGGCAGAGATACTGCAGTGTAAGCTGCTGAATTCAGGTAGATAAGAAAGAAGACAATGCAGACAGTCAGGGAATCTGAGCTCTTAGCCCACAGCTGGGGGCAAGTCTTTGAATTATCTTTAGAGCCAGAATTCCTTGATTAGAATCTCCAACTCCACCATTTAACCTCCCTGGTCCTTAGTGTCCTGCTATGTGAAGCTGGAATGATAATGGTAGTATCTGCTTTATAAGGTTGTTTGAGAAGTAAGAGGGTTAATATATGTTAAACACATAGAACTGTATATACAATGGGTATTGTGTGTTAGTATCATCTCATCCCAGAGTGCCTTCTCCTGTAGTCTTGTGTAGTCTTCTGGGTTTGGTTGACATTTTCAGATAACTTCATCACCAACTTGACGTTTGGTGAAAAAAAAGAAAAACTGCCCATAATTGGTAACATGTTTTTGTTCATTTGTATGGTATATGGCAAATCTCAGTGGTAAACCAAGGCTGAGTCGGGAAGGAGGGGCCTGACGAGAAGAGAAAGGCTTCACTGGGGAGAGTCTTTGTCCTCCTTAGGAAAAGAAGAAGATAGAACGTGATGATCTTACATGAGTGGGAGGGCCACAGAGAGCACTGGGAAGATGGAACTAAAAGTGGCTTTGTGTTCTAAAAAGTGGGTTGGGGATCATGGAGGAGTCCAGTGAGCAAGGAAGAGTGAGCGTCAGGAAGAGGTGGGAGCTAACTTCTGTCCCAGGAAAATCAGGGTCAGTGTGTCCCCTTTGACTTAGGAATTAATTCAAATACGCCATCCAAAGCTGCTCTAGAAAATGAGATATGACATATCCATGTCTTCACACTTCAAACACATCCCAACAGCATCACACAGGCTGAATATTTATGAGAAATTGCAATCAGCTGAACCAAGTGCCTGTTAGGTCCCTCCTCCCCAACCCCCTCCCTCCTCCTCTTCTGCTGGGTGCAGAGGTCATTCTAACCGGACAAATACTGGATTGTCTGCTGAGATTTATAACATGACTGTTTTACAAATGAATCTTTAGAGTGTGCAGGACTTTGCACGTGCCTGGATGAACATTCCTTTTTCCTGGATGCATGCCTATAGAGAAAACACTTTCGAAGGGAGAACCCACAAAGCAAATATGAGGGGGACAACATCAAAAGCAGGAAACACTAAAGCAGGCTTCGCACAATCTGCATATGTACGTTTATGCCAACAGATCACGCAACACAAAAACAAGATGTTTCTTTCTGCCATCTTTTATTTTTTCACCAGATACACACTGTTATATTCCCCAAAGAAAGATTTCTTTCCTGTGCTATATTGTCTTGACATCATTAATGAACTGATATATTAAATTATCCCCAATTAATTATGAAGGTTGAAGGTAATAAATGGATAAAGCTAATTTTTTAAAAGACCAAAAAATACCAGTATAAGGAAAACATGTCAGATTTCCTGAGCCATTACAAGATCTTCTGTATATATCTTTGCTTTTGGAAACACATAATCCAAAATAATATTTCCCCTTCATTTATTCAAGAAATACTTACTGGCACTTGCTGCATGTCAGGCACTATCGTTCTAGACACGAGATACATCAGTAGACCAAATACACAAAAATCCTTACCTTCATGAACCCTATATTCTAGTCATGGAGATAGCAAATAAATATGTGAATATGTGTATGTGTATGTGTGTGTCAGATGATTTAAAAAATCAATGCAAATTATAGCAGGTAAAGGAGATACTGGGGGTAGCCATCTATTTTTATTTATTTAGTTTAATTTTTTTTGAGACAGAGTCTCACTCTGTGGCCCAGACTGGAGTACAGTGATGTGATATCAGCTCACTGCAACCTCCGCCTACCCGGTTCAAGCAATTCTCCTGCCTCAGCCTCCTGAGTAGCGGGAACTACAGGCACACGTCACCGTGCCCAGCTAATTTTTGTATTTTTCAGTAGAGACAGGGTTTCGCCATGTTGGCCAGGCTGGTCTGGAACTCCTGACCTCAGGTGATCTGCTTGCCTTGGCCTCCCTAAGTGCTGGGATTACAGGCGTGAGCCACTGTGCGCAGCCTGGTAGCCATTTTAAACAGGATGGACAAGGAAGAAGAGAGTGGCCACAGAGAACGTGACATTTGAGAGCCCCAAGGTTGCTGAGTGAGCCACGTGGACATCTGGGAGGAGAGCATTCCAGGCAGCGGTAACAGCAAGTGCAAAGGCCCTGAGGCAGGAAAGAAACGTATATCAGAGCAGCTAGAGCAGAGAGAGAGGGAAAGTTCTGGTTCAGAGAGGTAAGCAGGTGCAGGGGCACGACGACAAACGGCCTTGTGGCCATTTGTAAGGACTTCTGCCAACTGCTGTAAGAACTTTGGCTTTTACTTTGTGTGAGTTGGGAGCCAGCAGAGAATTTTGAATACAGCAAGGATAAGATATGACTTATGTTTTAAAAGGATCCCTCTGACTGCTGAGCTTTTGGGGAAGGGCATGCCAAGAGTGCCAGCAAAGAGACTATCAGGAAGTTGTTGCCATAATCTAAGCATGGGTGATGAGAGGTGATCTGATTGTGTATTTTGAAGGTAGAGGATTTGAAGATACCAGGATTTCCTGATGGTTTAGGTGTGGAAAGTGAGAAAGAGAGTGATCAAAAATAATTCCAAGATTTGGGCCCTAAACAAAGTAGGAAATAGAAATTAGTGTTGTCGCCAATTGTGGTGGCTCACACCCATAATCTCAGCACTTTGGGAGTCCAAGGCAAGAGGATCTTTTGAATCTTGGAGTTTGTGACCAGCCTGGGCAACATAGCAAGACTTTGTCTCTACTAAAAATTTTAAAAATCCAGGTATGGTGGCGTGCACCTGTGGTCCCAGCTACTCAGGAAGCTAAGGCAAGAGGATTGCTTGAAGAGGTTGAGGCTGCAGTGAGCCAAGATTGCACCACTGCACTCCAGCCTGGGCAACAGAGCAAGACCCTGTCTCAAAAAATAAATAAATAAATAAATAATAAAAAATGAAAATTTTAAAATCCCTGCTGCTGTAGAAAACGAAAAGCAATGTTACACAAACATATGCTCTATCTTGGTTATTCTTTAAAGTGGTACCTTAGCAAGCATCTTAGTAGTATGTTATGCTGTGATGTGATATTATCATATCCCTAATATGATGTCAGGCTCTTCATATCCCTAATATCCCTAAATGATGTCAACCAAATGACATTCATTTGGTTGATGTATTAGTCTGCTCTCACACTGCTATAAAGACATACCTGAGACTGGATAATTTATAAAGAAAAGAGGTTTAATCAACTCACAGTTATGTGGGCTGTACAGGTTTCTGCTTCTGGGAGGCCTCAGGAAACTTACTATGATGGTGGAAGGTGAAGCAGAAGCAAGCACGTCCTACATGGCAGGCAGGAGGAAGAGAGAGAAGGGGGAGGTGCCACACACTTTCAGCTCACTAGATCTCGTGAGAACTCTAGCATGAGACAGCACTGGGGGATGGTGCTAAAACCATTAGAAACCACCCTCATGATCCAATCACCTGCCACCAGGCCCCACCTCCAACACTGGGATTTACATTTTGACATGAGATTTGGTCGGGGACACAGAGCCAAACCACATTAGTCAACAAGTGTTTATTGAGTGCTTACTATATGCTACATACTCCTTCCTCTAGGCATGGGAAGAAAAGCAGTTTAAAAAAGGTCACTTCCCTATGGGATTTACATTCAACTGGGAGGGAGCCAACAAGAACTAAACAATATACTAAATGTATACTAAATAAACAAATATGAGTGTTGATACATACTAGAAAGAAAAACAAAGCAGAGAAAGGTGAAAGGGGAGGGTGGCAAAGGAGGTGGATTCATATTTGCATGGGTATTACTTTGCTTTCCAAGATAGGATTTCTTTTGGGCATCCTGACCAAAAAGATAACTGAGTGAATATTTCTGAATCACCTGCACTGCCTGCTGAAGACTTCGTTTCCCTACTGCTTCCTCCTTTAGGAGATTCTATCAGTTCCCCCTTGCTGCTGTAACAAATTACCAAAAATGTGGTGGCTTTAAATAACAGAAATTTATTCTCTTACAGTTCTGGAGGCCAGAAGTCCAAAATCAGTATCACTGGACCAAAATCAGGTTGTCAACAGGCTGTCACTCACTCCAGAAGCTTGAAATTTAGGAGAATCTTACCTGGATTCTTCCAGCCTCTATTGGCTGTCAGCAGTTCTTGGCTTGTGGCCACATCACTCCTATCTCTGCCTCCATGGTCACATTGCCCTCTATTCTGTGTCAAATCTCCCTCTTCCTCCCTCTTATAAGGATACATGTGATTGTATTCACAGCCCACTGTGTTGCTTAGGATAATCTTCCTTAATCACATCAGCAAAGACCCTTTTTCCTTTTCATGTATCATTTACAGGATGGAGGGATTAGGACCTGATAATCTTTGGGGGTCATTATTCAGCCTAATACAGAGACTTCATCACAAACCCACACATTCAAAGCTAGAAAAGAGAACTTAAGGTGATACTTTTCTTTTGTACAACTTTTTCCATTATAATTCAGCATTATTTTCAAAAAATAGGTTGTCTTGTCCAGGAAACATGGATGGTAACAAGAAAGACACCTGTTTCTTAATCATTACAAAATCTACTTTCAGGAACCACACTTTGGGGCACTTGAATCAATAAGTCAACAAAAAACTTAAACATGTTGCTCATGTTTGTATCATGGAGACAAAACAATAGTTTGCCACTGCAGTTAGGGTTAACCATTTATCTACTCATTTGTTCATCTAGTAAATATTTACTGCTGCCATATAGAGTTATGGTTAAGAGCTCAGAGTAAGGAGTCATTCAAATCTGATTTCAAACCCTGACTCTACCACTTACTAGCTGTGAGATCTTCGGAAGGCAACTTAACCTGTCTGAATGTTTCCTTACCTGAAAATGGGGTTGTCTGGGGATTAAATGAGATAGAAGATGCATAAAGTCCTTTGCCTGGTACATAAGAAGGTGCTCAATATATGTTCGTCATTAGCCTCCAATTCAGGAATACAACATGAGATAGCACAATGGGCCCCTTCCCTACTGTCACTGTCTTCCTCCCACCAGAATATAGGTTTTGTGAGAACAGGGATGTGGTGTTTTGTTCACTGGTTTTTCCCCAGCTTCTGGTACCTGACACCCATTGGCACTTGGTAAATATTCTCTGAATAAATGAAAGTGTGTATGTGTATCATGGAGTTTACTAGTTTTGTGTTTGGAAAATGACCCCAATACACACCTCCCACCACCACTATCACCATCACTCTCTGGGGCCTCCCAAGATTCAAAGGAAGAAGCAAGTCATTGGTATGACTTCTATCACTGGGGATAAGGAGAAAGAAGAGATGAAAATGGTAGTCCTGGGTGGTGTTTTATGACTAGTGTATTACTATGGATAGTTGGAAGTGTAACTTGTTTAGTACTAAACTAAAAGTGAAAGTTAAAATCATTGAGAGAGCTAAAGAAAAACAGGCCACCTCTCAAACTCATTTCAGCTTCGAGCTGGCACTAAAAGGGGGGGAAACCCAATACTTATGCCTACCCATGGGTCCAATTTCTGTATACCATCTGCAAATACTCCTACTATTCACAGAAAGAAAATCAGATTGCAACTTCTTAAAGACAAAGACTTTACGTTATGCCTACTGGCCTAACCCAGGTTCTTCATTCCTTTGACTATGTTCTTTGTACATTTTCAATATGCAAAACACGGAAGTGTGGTAGGGAGACACTGCAACTGAGTGTGAGTGCTCATTCATTCAACAAACCTCTTTTGCACACTGACTTTGAGTCAGGCATGGTAGTGGGTGGTGGGGATTCTAAAATGCCCTGAAGGAGTTCCCAGCCTGGCTGAGGAGACAGACAACTTAGCAAGTGATTTCAATTACAGGGTGTAGGTGTTAGAAGGCGTACTGACAGGACAATAGAGGAAGTTCTGCTTGGATGGCAATCAGAGAAGGTTCCTTGGTAGATATGTAAACTGTGTCGTGAAGAATGAGTGACAGTTCGCCAGGTGAATGGGGAGCAGAGGATAGTGGAGGAGGCATTCCAGGCTAAAGACCCACAATGCAAAGCGAATGTCTAAATCGGTGAGTTCATGGTGTTTCAGTCCAAATCTTCTTTCCTCACTGATTCCCCCAACCCAGCTCTGCATGCCTGAGACCCCTGCCTGAACTTCTCTTGCCCTGGCTCTGTAAATCATGATCTGACAGAGTGAAATGTGCTCTCCAGGCTGCAGGGTGTCAGGTCAAGGTAATGGGTCGCTGGTCAGCCGGTGCCCCAGCAGAATGAACCACGGCCTGAGAATCAAATATGTAGCCCCCACATCTCAGATGAGCAGAGGTGGGGCATAGAGTAAAGCATGTGATGTTTACGTTCAGAAACTGCAAAGCCACTAGCTTGCGAAGTGTCATTACATCTGCAGGTGGAGGGTAATTTTCCTGTTACTCAAGGTCTCCTAATCGGGCTCTGATTGGTTTCTGGGGAATTGTTTTATGACCCAGAGCCAGGTAGCGATAGATAGGAGATGTGGTTTGGTGCGCAGCAGTTTACAAGGCAGGAAATTGCTTCACTGGGCACAACCATTCATAAGAAACACCTCTGGGAAAAGGAGACCCGGGATCCTGGCAGGTCCGCCCCTGGCCATCTGTTTACATCAGCAGCAACCCACGTTCCTGGTTACACAATGTGGCAGCGTCATTTTGACTGGGGGATCTTTGCCCCTTGGAAGAATAAACACATTCCTCACTCTCAATAGAATTGGCAGACCTCACAGACTTTTCAGTGACTCTCCTGGAGTCCTTAATGTCATAGGAAGGTGACTCTAAACATGATTAGCTGTACAACCTCACTCATTCCAAATTCAGTTGAATTTTCCTTTAAGGACAGTGAAGGCTTAGATGAAGATACTCCAAAGATGAAGGGTGGCAGTGACAACACTTTGTCAGGATTGGCAGTTGCCAAAGCCATGCCAAGTTTCGTAGGAACAATCCATTAGGGCCAGGCACGGTGGCTCATGCCTGTAATCCCAGCACTTTGGGAGGCTGAGGCGGGCAGATCATTTGAGATCAGGAGTTCAAGACCAGCCTGAATAACATGGTGAAACCCTGTCTCTACTAAAAATACGAAAAAACAAAATCAGCTGGGCGCAGTGGCGTGCTCCTGTAATCCCAGCTACTCAGGAGGCTGAGGCAAGAGAATCCACTTGAACTCAGGAGGCTGAGGCAAGAGAATCCACTTGAACTCAGGAGGCAGAGGTTGCAGTGAGCTGATATCATGCCACTGCATTCCAGCCTGGGCAACACAGCAACACTCTATCTCAAACAAACAAACAAACAAACACAGGAACAATTCATTCACTGGCTTAGGGGTCGCTGGTCAGTCTGGGTAGGAGGAGGCAGGGCTGTGGGTTGTTTGGATACATTGCCCGCATTTCCATTGTCCCATCAGCTCTGTGGTTCCTTAGCTGAGTTCTAGAGTCCAGAGTTTTTAGCACCTAGAGCCATCAAATCCTCATGCGCCATGGGAAGGAAAGATAAGGGGCAGTGGCAGAGTCTCCAGAACCATAGCTACTCGGGAGGCTGAGGTGGAAGGATCGCTTGAACCCAGGAGGCGGAGGTTGCATTAAGCCAAGATCATGCCACTGCACTGCTGCCTAGGTGACAAAGTGAGACCCTGTATTAAAAGAGTCATGCCCCAAAGCTTCCTCCTCCCCACCCTATTTGTAAACTCCATCTTACTCCCATCCTGGCGAGGTGAGCTTCATTCACCTCCCTAAGGTCTCAGGTTCTGTATATTTGAAAAGGAGAGAGTCATGGCACTTAACTTCACACCCCAATGTGAGGACTAAATGAAATAACAAATTTCCTTACTCTTAAGTGTGTTTGCACACTTAAGGTTTGATGCATTTTCCCTGGGGCAGTTGAGCAGGTGGAGGGACTTGAGGTGAATTTCATTTTATGTTTGTTTTTACTTTCCATGTGAGGAATCATAGACAATCTATTGTTATCCTTGACTTAGTACAGGACCTACTAACTGTATTCTTAGGCTATTGGGCAGAACATCCAGGAGCAGTCAGCGGGAGAAAGCCTTGGGCTTGCCCCATCTGAACTTGTTTTGTTTGCTTCTATAGAGACCATTTGTTTAATTTTGTCTCCCACTTGCAAATTCTAAGGGGGGCCCAGACCATGCCATTCTTGCTTACCACTGTATCTCCAGGACTTCATACAGTGCCTGAAGCATAGTAGGTTCTCCATAAAGACTTGTTGAATGAATAAGAAAATGCATTAATGTGTGAGTGAAAAAGATGAAGGCATCACACCTCTTTAAAAACTTAAAAAAACACGAATACAGTGAATCCATAACAAACCTGTATGGACTTGGGATCATATAACTTCTCCATTACCAGCTAAAAGGTAGTCTTTTATCTGGTAAAAGCAATTGCGTCAGGGAACACTAACTGGGGTATTGTGCTAAAGCTACCAAGGCAGTTGCAAGAACAATCCCTAGACCAGGACCCTTTAGATAGATAATTAGTTCAAGTATCTGCATTAGCTGTTAGTTGTTTTTGTTTTTTTGAAACGGAGTCTCGCTCTGTTGCCCAGGCTGGAGTGCTGTGGTGCGATCTCAGCTCACTGCAACCTCTGCCTCCCGGGTTCAAGCGATTCTCCTGCCTCAGCCTCCCAAGTAGCCTGGATTACAGGCATGTGCCGCCATGCCTAATTTTTGTATTTTTAGTAGAGACGGGGTTTCACCATGTTTGACCAGGCTGTTCTTGAACTCCTGACCTCAGGTGATCTGCCCACCTTGACCTCCCAAAGTGCTCAGATGACAAGCGCGAGCCACCGCACCTGGCCATGTTAGTTGTTGTGAGCTCCCTTCAGGATCCCATGCTCACTGCTGCTTCTGCCCTACTCATTCTCTGCGAAGGAGACTACAAAAAGATGGATGGCCATTGCCCCAGACATCTGGGGAATATGGTCACTGGCCACCTGATCTCCAAACCCTGCTGTAGGGACCAGGATAAGCCCAGAGGTGGAGGGATGGTCCTGTGAGGTCAGACTGAGGGAGTGTGTGACTAGGGCAGCGTAGGTCAAATCCAGAAGAGTGTTTCCAGATCAAGGGCAGGGGCCATGCAAGTGTGTTAGAAATCCACTTTGGGGTGGTGCCCTGAATGTGGTACGTTTGGGCCTGATGTCCCCAAAGGCAAGCTTCTCAAACTGGGGTCACAGGACAGTGAGCCAGAGGCTGCAAGAAGTCACAGGAAAGATGGCTCATCTTCCTGGAGTGTCCATTTCATTCAGATAGAAGAAACGTTAACTGCATTTTTCTATAAAAGCAAACTGTTGGATTATGGTAGAAAACAGAAAATTTAAACGTGCTTTTAAGATAAAACATGGGGCTTCGAAGAAAGTTTCTGTTTGCAGTGATCTGAAACCCCATGACCCTTGTGAAGTGTAAATTCACTCTCTGCCACTAATGGTACTTCACATGAAAAGCTTCAGAAGTGCTGACTGCAAAGAACCACACAGAAAATGCCACCCATGGACACTGCACCACACTGCCCACACATACACTGCCAGGCCCCCACTCCACACAGTAAAGCTCCCCTCCATGAGACAATGGCATTGGGATGCAACAGCCTCTTATATCACGTGGGCTGACTCTCTGTCCCCAAGAGATCAACTGGCTGTCCTTCCTCCTGCAGGTTCTCAGAGATATCAGACCCTGTCTGAAAGGAGGAGCTACACCCACAATGTTAATTTCTCTATTCCCACTGTCCAGCATGATTGGCACAGATGAGGCATTCAATTAATGTGTGTTGGGATGAACTGAACTCCAGACGGATGCCTCCACCTCCTCGTTCCTTCCTCCTGAGGGTGGAGGCAGCTGTGGCCTCAAATCCACAGGCAGCCCAAACCAAATAGTATGGGACACAGCTAACAAGCACAGCTCCAGCTAGGGCGCAGTGGTGGCCAGTTTCACTTCTTTTGTTCCCAGAGCTAAAGGGCTGAAAAATCCATTCCAAGCGAAGATACTAGAAATTACTTTTATTCCCATTTTTGAGAGGAGGATACACGTCATAAAGGAAAAGGCTCCACATGCTGTTGGCAAGTTATCAGCTCCACTCTGGAATATACCAAGACCAATGGTGGATAGGTACCTGAGTCTCTGGCATCTGTGGTAAGTTCACTCTGGGCAGATTCACCCAAGACTCCAGGCCTCTGGTTGTCAAAGCAGCTTTCTGGGGTCCCCAGATCCAGCTCTTCCTCTGACCTCCAGGGAAGTAAAGCTTCACTGGGTCTCCCCAACTCCAGCATAAGCCCGAGAGTGGGAATGGTGTCCAATTAATCTTTGTAACTCTACTGCTTAGCAGAGTCTCTGCACATAAGATGCCCTGAAGAAATATGTGCTGGTAGTGATGACACCATTCACCTATAGACATTTGACAAATATGTATGTTCTGTGCAGTCTTTTGGGCCTATGAATTCAATGATGAATCAGAAACAGTCTCTTCCCTTAAGGGGCCATAGCTTAGTAGGGAAGGCTAACAACTGCCAACTGCAATATGGTGTAAACACCATGACAGAGGCCTGTACAGAATAAAGAGGCAGCACGAGGGCCCTCCGGGCAGTGCAGGTGCTGCCTGCTCTCTAGTTGGTGGACTCAGTAGCTTCAAGTGGGGGCTTTTAAAGCCATTGAGGTGGGCTCAGTCTTCTGTAGTTGAAGTCATGGGGGGTGGGGGAGAGGGAGGGTCATGTTTGAAGGTGGGCTTTCACAATCACAGGAATGCCCAGCGTGGGTGGGCCAGAGGGTGACCTTCTCATCACCCTGTAGGAAAGTGAGGCCCAGCTAACACCTGTTGGAACAGGTAACTCCCATTTGCCCATTGTCCTGTGTTTGCAGAGGAGGAGCAGGGAACTCCGGAGAGTAAGAGGGAATGGGTCACAACCAGGTGAGTCTCCTTTTGGCACCACAAGCATTAGCACAGAGATAGGGTGGCTGCCCTGGGTAGGATTTATAACTTCAGATTTCAAGGTCTTATCATAAACAAGCTCTTTCTGAATTGCAACATGTCAGAGGTAGGGGGAGCACGCAGACAGAGACAGACTAGAGAGCGGTGTTGGGGGTAGGAAGTTAGAATGTGGCTGATAGGGAAGTTGTGGGGGAGAGGTGAAGCTATTCATGGCTAATATTGTATGGAACATGGAACTGGTTAATAATAATGCTTTGCTTCTTATCCCATTCCCGTGGCCCAACCATGAAAGGTAATAAACATGATTTGGAACATAGTGAAATCCTGGGGCAAGGCAAGCCCAGAGAGGCAAGTATTGTTTTACACAGGCTCCTGCTCTCTAGAACTTTCTGCCCCACTCCATGGATTCCTCATCAGTGCATTTTATTGAGTGTGAGTAGAGGGTGGGTGGGCAATGTCTCTGGTCATTACCTAAGGCTTCTGAGCTGTCACCGGGAAATGGCAAATTGCCCACTCACGCTGCTTTGGTGGGGAGAAGGGGTGAAGCATGGGGCAGGAGTCAGGGAGGCATCTGTCAGAGGTGTGACTGGGGACCTCAGGGCAAAGTGGAGAGACCTGCTGTGCCCCCTTAAGGCACCAGTGCTGCCTCTGGATGCCTCTTTCTCTCTTCAAGTCTTCCCTTGACTTTCATTCTCACCAGATGCCAGCTGAATAAAGACAGTGACCAAGGGAAGCAGCCTACTCTCCAATTGGCCCTGGACCACACTCCTGTAAACCACCTTGAAGGGAGGGGACTAGGTGTTCCCTTCACTGAAGGCCTGTCACTACCCCTTCTGGACTTGGGCCTGGTCTTCCTTCTGTTCAGACCAGGTGGGATGGCAAGCTCAGCAGGGGCTGAAAGATGTCCCTCGGAGGACCCCCCAGAGTGTGCCTCCCTCCTCCTGCTTCTCCCGAGACATCAAACACACCAGGCCTGGGTAGGCAGGCTGAGTTAACAAATACAGCGAGGCTTGGGAGAGGCTTGGAGGCCTCTCCTTCAGACTCCCAATTCCAGCCTGAGCAAATCCCCCGTGACTTCAAAGCCAGCAGCTTGTTTGCCTGGCCACAGGGCAGCAACAATGCTTTCCCTTTTGACCTAAGAAACCATCCTTGGGGCTAGGTGCGGTCGCTCACGCCTGTAATCCCAGCACTTTGGGAAGCTGAGTTGGGTGGATCACCTGAGATCAGGAGTTTGAGATCAGCCTGGGCAACATGCTGAAACCCCAGCTCTGCTAAAAATACAAAAAGTAGCTGGGCATGGTGGCAGGCACTTGTAATCCTAGCCACCTGGGAAGCTGAGGCAGGACAATCACTTGAAACTGGGAGGCGGAGGGTGCAGTGAACCGAGATCGCACCACTGCACTCTAGCCTGGGTGACAGAGTAAGACTCCATCTCAAATAAATAAATAAATAAATAAATAAATAAATAAACAAATAAGCATCCTCGGCATCGTTGCTGGAGGACTGCTGGCCAGGGTGTGGAGTGGAGAGGTCACTGACCTAAACCCTGCTTAGGGGCTCTGAAGTAGGCATTCCTGCCAGCCTGCCCTGCTGATCCAAGACCAGGGGGATGTGTTGGGTAGGCCTGATAGAAACCGTATCCCCACACTCCTGGAAAGACTGACCCAGCCAGGACTCAGGGCAGAGAGAATAGGCCCACCTCAACCCAGCAGGGCATGGCAGGCCACATCAACGCACCCGGGAATGGAGACCACACCATGCACTTGCCGGTCCCCTGACAGCCACCCTTATTTCAAGGGATTCACACCACGAATGTAGCAGTATGTGTGCTTGTCTGTGCCAGGTGCATGTGTGTGCACAGAAGTGTGCACATCCCGGCCGGGCACAGTGGCTCATGCCCGTAATCCCAGCACTTTGGGAAACTGAGGTGGGTGAATCACCTGAGATCAGGAATTCAAGACCAGCCTGACCAACATGGCAAAACCCTGTCTCCACTAAAAATACAAAATTAGCCGGGTGTGGTGACACATGCCTGTAATCCCAGCTACTTGGGAGGCTGAGGCAGGAAAATCACTTGAACCCGGGAGGCGGAGGTTGCAGTGAGCCAATATCGCGCCATTGCACTCCAGCCTGGGTGACAAAGCGAAATTCTGTCAAAAAAAAAAAAAAGAGAGAAAGAAAAGAAAAGAAAAGAAAGAAAGAGAAAAGAAAGGAAAGAAAGGAAAGAAAAGAAGGAAATGTGCACATCCCAGCAATCCCAGACATAACCACACAGTTCTTTAGGAACTATGCTCTTGACTCGCATCTTGAAAAAAATAAATCTATGCTTGATCTAAAAGCAAGGCCTCCTATTGCTGCTATCACCAGTTTAAAAAATAAAATACAAGCAAAAGTCAGAGAACTATACATGAGAAGCAGTAATTTAATTCAACCTGTCAGCTCAAGAAATGAAGAAATCTATCTTAGGACAGGAGGCTTACTTACCCTTCAGTTAACTTCTGCGAAGTTGATGATGAAACACTCATACTTTCAGGGATCCTCACATTGAAGTTTAAAAAAAAAACCCACATTATAGCATCCAACACTCAGTGGATCTTCGACAAGATGTTTCGGTAATGATTATGATGATTTTTTCCCTGACGAAGGGCCCCATGTATTCTCTATCCCATGCAAGAGAGGGTAAGGAGAGTGTCTAAGCTCTTTCTGAAGATTTGGTCTCACCATTATGACAGTGTAGGTTAAGTGGAGGTGTTTGGACACTAAAGTCACCCTGAGCCGGGCTCACATTCTTGATTTTGTCACTTATTCCCTATGTGACCCTGACTACACTAACACTCTGACCCTACGTTTCCTCATCTGGAAAGGAGCTAAAACCTGCTGGCTGTTCCTGTCCTAAGAAAGTAATCATGTTCTTGGTGATTATAATAAGAAATCATTTGGCAAAGAACAGCTCATGGACAGAAACCCAGGACTGGGGCTGCACACCCCACACAGATATCCATTGCAGCTCCCTCCACAATTTAGTGAGACAGCGTAAGATAGTGGTTAAGAGCACTGGAGCTGGACTGCATGAGCTCCAATCCCACGCTGCCACTTTTAGCTGTATGACCTTGGACAAACACTTAATCTCTGTGCCTCAGTTTCCTCAACTGTAAAACAAAGATAATAACAGTATGTACCACACAGGACTGTTGTCCTTTGGATGAAATGAATTAACATCATGAAATGAGTTCACATCTATAAAGTGCTTAGAACAATGGGTGGCACATTACAAGTGTCACATGTTTGCAGTTTTTATTATTGCATTGTCAACGCTAGATACATACAACACTATCCTTGTGAATACTGCACAGGCAAAGTTACAAGTATTTAGTGAATATGAGGAGCATGTGTTGGGGTGGGAGATGCTTACTGATTCGTAAGTATGAGTTTTTAAGCAGGCTAGGCAGAAGGGAGATATGGGTAGCTAGGATTTCAGTCTCAAAAACATACCTCGAAGTTGATTTGTGCTAGTCAGATGGAAGGGTGGATGCCAATCCCACTAAACCAGGAGGTGTGAGACTGAGCTGAGGAGAGCACTCCTGCTGTCCCTTCCCTTCCTGTGGATCTTCCAACATCAAGTAAGGTTTTAAAAAATTCATGAAATGGTTTCATGTAAAAAATTGAGGCTGGACATGGTGGCTAACACCCGTAATCCCAGCACTTTGGGAGGCCGAGGCAGGCGGATTACTTGAGGCCAGGAGTTCAAGACCAGTTTGGCCAACATGGCAAAACCCCGTCTCTACTAAAAATACAAAAATTAGCTGGGCGTGGTGGTGCACGCCTGTAATCCCAGCCACCTGGGAGGCTGAGGAATGAGAATCACTTGAACCCGGGAGGCGGAGGTGCAGTGAGCTGAGATCACGGCACTGCACTCTAGCCTGGGCGACAGAGCAAGGTTCCATGTCAAAAAAAAAAAAAGAAATTGAATTTTAATTCTATAGTAAAAATCCCAATGTACCAGTGCTCTGAAATTTGAGGACGGTGTTTTATCCTGTCCTGGGACAGCAGTCCTAATGACTTTCCTGACCCCTGACCAAGCAGGTGTTTCCTGGTAACCTGCTGGCAGCCTCCAAGCTGCAGGTGCTGCCCCATTTGTCTCCAAAACAGAGTAGATTTCTGTCCTGGTTCTTTCCCCACAGACTTTGCTCTGTTTTGGAGAGCTCCAAAGTGCTGCAGGAAAGGGTATAGGGGATGAAAGATTAAAAACAAACAAATATACCACCATGGCTTCTGGTCTGAATGATGAGGCAACAGAGGACAGTTTGTCTTCGTGTTCTGCAAGTGCAGGCCTCACTCTATACAGAAGCCATGCTTGATCACATTTATAGATGGCTAATTATGAAGTAACAACACACATTATTAAATTTAGTGAGGATATATATAAATTCCTGTCTTCAGAAGCATTTTTCTTCTCTTTTTTAACATACAAATAGTATATTTTCAGAAATGCAGTTCAAATAAAAAATATATGGAGGGCTTAATTAACCCTAAACTTACCACAAACCAGCAGTGTGTCATAGCTACTAAAGACACAAATCTAGACAGCATCAATAGAAGTAACTGTGTTCAGATGATATGAGGCCCACTTTGTTTGCAATCCGAATACATCTTATAAATCTAGCCATCATTCTCTCTACTTTCGTTTTCTTTTCTTTCTTTCTTTTTTTTTTTTTTTTTTTTTTTTGTTGAGACAGGGACTCACTCTGTCATCCAGGCTGGAGGCAGCAGTGCGATCTTAGCTCACTGCAACCTTTCCCTCCCCCACTCAAGCAATCCTCCCACCTCAGCCTCCCAAGTAGCTGGGACTAACGTGCATGCCACCATACCCGGCTAATTTTTGTATTTTTTTTTTATGGAGATGGGGTTTCACCATGTTGCCCAGGCTGGTCTCGAACTCTTGGCCTCAACCAGTCCTCCCACCTTGGCCTCCCAAAGTGCTAAGATTACAGGCATGAGCCACCAAACCTGTCCCCATCTAATTTTTGTATTTTTTGTAGAGACAGGTTTTTGCCATGTTGCCCAGGCTGGTCTTGAACTCTTGAGCTCAAGGGATCCATCTATCCCAGCCTCCCAAAGTGCTGGGATTATAGGCGTGAGCCACTGAACCCGGCCTAGGCAACATTTTCAAGAGGGCCATTGACCAACTAGAAAGCACTGAGAGGAGAATGACCAGGATAGTGAGAAGTTTGGAAACTATCTCATTCAGACAATAACTAAACCTCCTAGAGACAGGTAGTCTGATTAACTAACAAATATGTGAAGAGCTGTCATGTAGAGGAGAAAACCTAACTCTCTGGATCAGTGGGCAGATTGTGGATTCACATGAGAATTTATTCAATGGCTTGCTGATAAGGTGAACCCATCCCTGGCAGTTGGTAAATGCTGGAGGATGACTTGTCAGGGATGCAATACAGGGATAACTACATTACATAGCGGGTTGGATAAGACAAGAAGCCATTCAACTCTAAGAGTCAATGAACTTGTTTTTAAAAAATTATAAATAGGCAGAGTCTTCTGTTCAGGCAAAATAGGATACTTGCCTAAAACTCCCGCTGTTAAAAAGTCATTTAAATGGGTAAAAGCATTGTTTGTTCTGAAGCATCTCTTTTAAAATGCACTCTACAGCCAGGCGTGGTAGCTCATACCTATAATCCCAACACTTCGGGAGGCCACGGTGGGAGGATCGCTTGAGCCCAGGAGTTCACAGCTGCAGTGAGCCATGATCTGCACTCCAGCCTGGGCAACAGAGCAAGACCCTGCCTCAAAAAAATAAATAAGTAAATAAATAATAAGATAAAATGCAATATGTTATCTGGGATGGGCAACATATCAGCACAGACAGATTTATCAGGTAATTAGCTGGAAGGAAGTGTGGGATCACGGAAATGGCATTCAACTGGAAATTGGAAGATCTGGGTGTGAATCTCCCACTTATAAACTGTGTGGTCTTAAGCAAGTTACTTACCTCTTTGAGTTTCTTTTTTAAATTTTTTGTAGAGACAAGGTCTCATTATATTGCCCAGACTGGTCTCAATCTCCTGGCCTCAAACAATCCCTTCTGCCTCAGCCTCTCAAAGTGCTGGGTTTACAGACATGAGCCATCACACCCGGTTACCTCTTTGAGTTTCTGTTTCTTTATCTATTAAATGCGAATAGAAATATCTATTCTCAAACACCAAAGGTGTATACATTTTAAACACCAAAGATACATACATTTTGCTGGTACAGGTCTGGCAGGCAGAGCATAGCTCTAAAGCCAATAGTTCTGGTGATATATTCCTGTTAAGGTGGCATGTCCCTTTAATAGCTATCCACTTTCACCACCTTCATTAATTTCATTGCATTTTACTGTCTATCCCAGCCAATGCAATAAGGCAAGGAAATAAACAGGCATAAGGATTGCAAAGAAAAAAATAAAATTGTTGCTATTCGTTGACAATATAATTGTTTACATAGAGAATCCAAAATAATGTATAGACAAGCTATCAGAACTACTGAAAGGATTGCGCAAGGTTGCTGGATTCAGAATCAATATACAAAAAGTCAGATGCATTCCAATACATCTGCAAAACTAATTAGAAAATGTAATCTTAAAGGGACCCTGTTACATATCTGCAAAAACTAAAAGGTATTAGCAATAGATCTAATAAAAGAAGTGTTAACCCAAATGAAGAAAATTATAAAACTTTATTGACGGACATAAAAGAAGCCCTAAATAAATAGAACAATATACCATGTTTGTGAACAGAAATACCCACTATTATAAAAACAGCCAATCCTCCCCCAAACTTATCTATAAATTCAATGCAATACCAAAAAAAAAAAAATCCCAACTTAGCTATATTTATATTTATATATAGTATATAAAAAACTTACAAACTAATCTTCAAATATGAACTAGAAAAGAGTGAAGAATGGCTAAGACACTTGGGGGGATGGGTTGTTTTTGTTTTTATTTTGAAACAGGGTCTCTCTCTGTCACCCAGGCTGGAGTGCAGTGGTGTGATTCTTGGTTTGCAGACAATTGCCTTTTCGCTATGTCTTCACATGGCCTTTCCTTGCTTGTGGAGCGAGAACTCTCTCTCTTCCTCTTCTTAGAAGGGCATTAATCCCACCAAGAGAGTCCTACCCTCATGATTTAATCTAAACCTAATTACTCATTACTCCCCAAAGGCCTCACCTTCAAATACCATCACACTGGGGGCTAGGGATTCAGCGTGTTAATTCTGGGGAACACAAACATTCTGCCACAACAGTCTACCAGGTGCCTCAGACAATGAGGATGAAGGTGGAGTGAAAAATACAAAGACTGATGGAAATCTTTTCTTTTCTTTTTTTTTTTTTGAGACAGAGTCTCACTCTGTTGTCCAGGCTGAAGGGCAGTGGTACAATCTCAGTTCACTGCAACCTCAGCCTCTCAGGTTCAAGTGATCCTCCAACCTCACCCTCCTGAGTAGCTAGCAATACAGGCACGTGCCACCACACCTGGCTAATTTTTGGATTTTTAGTAGAGACGGGGTTTTGCCACGTTGCCCAGGCTGGTCTTGAACTCCTGGCCTCAAGTGATCTGCCTACCTTGACCTCCCAAAGTGCTGGGATTACAGCTGTGAGCCACCACCACGCCTGGCCTGATGGAAATCTTTTAAAAACAATTAGGTTCCCAGATTCCCTTCCTTGCTGTGTGCAGCCAGACCTTTGAAGAGGGTAAAACAAAGAGTCTCTGGAAAGCAGAATAAGAGACAAAGCCGAGCCCAGGTTACTCTGTCTGATCCATGGATCTCCCTTAAACATTCGTGACAAAGGTTAAGCCAGTCTTATGCTTGAACCCATGCAGTGACAAAGAACTCCCTCTTTCCCAGTAATAACAACAACTAACCTTTACTGAGTGCTAGCTGTGTGCCTGGCCCTTTAAGCCCTTCCCATATACTGACTCTTCGAAAGTTGGCTCATTCCAAATTTGGACAGCTCGGTTTGTAAAAGGTTCAGACAGGCCTCTAAAGCTTCCCTCCTACCTTCATGTGTCTCTTAACTGAGGAGGAAGGAGGATTTGTATCTTGGGATGGCAGGTCTATAGAGATTATATATGGCAAGAGAAATGTTCATTGTGTTACATGTTTATCATCAAAAGCGCAGTCTATACTGGGCTCTAAAGTAATAGCAATAGTCATAGTTATTGCAAAGCATGTACTCACTCTACATGCATTTACCTCACTTGATTCACATAACAATTGTATTTTTCTACAAACTGATTCTTTGAAAGATTAAGTGTTCTAAGGTTACAGAGCTAGTTACCAGCCTTCTGGCCCAGTCTGTCTGACCCAAAGGCTGACCTGTTAATCACGAGTCAGCACAAGTTTTCATCTACTATATTTCTGAGAAGTGTGTACTAGAAAAATCTCTGAACTTGGTGAAGATCTGAGCTCTGCTTCCTCCTCTGCTACTTTCCTGTGAGCTTGAGCAAATTTTCTCTTTTCCTTAAGTATAAAACAAGAGAGCTGGACTAGATGATCTCAAAAGCCCAAATTTAATTCTAATCATCTATATTCCAAGTTAAAGGTGTCTATAATCCTTCCCCATCTGGTAACATTTCTTGGAGCATCCAATTAACATGTGGAGATGATGATGATGATGATGATGATGATGATGATAAATGAATGAATGTATGAATGAATAAAGTGAAATCTTTCACATTTTCTTTTGCAAAAGGCTGCCCCTGGTCAGATGTTCCTAGAGGAGGAAAGAGAGTTCTTGTCTCCCTTTTCGGTTTCGGTTGCTTTTCACCAGTTGGCCTCAAATCTATGGTGTAAATAAAGCCAGCTTCACCCCCAGGCCTTTCTCTCAAGGCCCAGCTGTAGGCTAGAAGCAGAAAGTGAATATGCAGAGTGGCCAATTAGTTCACTGTGTGCCCTCATGACCTCTGACCCCTGCTGGGCCACCCCATCCATTAGCTGTCCTCTTCCCCCTCCACCCTCTTCTCTCAGTTTGAGTCGTTGTCCTGCCATTCTCTTTCAGCAAAGAAACATGCTCAGGCATTCGGGCAGCAGCCTCCACTTTCTGCTCTTTTGTCTCCTCCCTCTGTTGCCCTTGTTGCTAACCTGGTCACCACTCCTTGACCCTACTGTTCTCGCCCCTCCTGGGGCTGGGGAGGGACAGTATTCCAAGACAGGGTTTGCAGGGAGGAAGAAGGCAAGTCCTTGCTTTTCCTTTTCACTTGAGTTTCATTCCACAAACGAATTTTGATAGTACTCCTTATTGCAAGAAATTCCCTGTAATGCTTCCTCTGGGATGATGATTTCTTTCGAAAGCAAGTGTTTCGAAAAGTCCACGTAGGTGAAGGCAGCAGTATGTTCCTTTGAGATGCTGGCTATTCCTTTATGAGGTTGGAAAATATATATACAGTATGTAAACACATATATTATAAATTATACATATTCTGTTGATTGAGGAGGGAAAAGCTGTTCAAGATTATGGGTATGTGAGTATATAGTTGTGAAATATAAAGCAATCATCAAAAGAGAAAATCAACAAATTAACTTTATTACACTTGAAAAAAACATTTTCAAGTGTTGATGGCATCTGCTAACTCTTCAGAATCTCAGCTCAGACAGAAAAGGAGCTGGTGGTGAGTTTATCAGAAAAAGGCAAGTGCTTGAGAGTCAGACCCACTGGATTTAAATCTAAGTCCTGCCATTTGGTCACTAGGTGACTTCTGGTAATAATAGTAGCTTCTACTGTCTGACTGCATGCTAGATGCCAGGCACTTTACACATATCATTTCATCCTCATTATAAGCAGTGAGTGAGAGATGATCAGTTATCATCCTTATTTTGCAAATAAAGAAATGAAAGCCAAGAGTAATTAAATTATTGGCTCAGCACTGTATAAATAGTAAATGGCAGAAAAGGAAGGTGAACAAGGTAACATGGCTCCAGAGTTCTTAAATCCAATGTTATACTTCCTCCAAATTGCAAAGTACAGTACTTAAGTTATTTAACCTTTATGAGTTTTGATTTCCTTGCCTGTAAGATGATCATCTATAAAATACCTACTAGCAATGATTAACAACTGAATGCTTATAATAGTCCAAGCATTTTTCTAAATGCTGAATTATTTACTTCATTTAATACTTATGAAGTCCCCCAAAATAGGAACTAGTATCCCCATGACACAGAGGAGGAAACTGGGGCTTAGATAGGTTAAGAAACTAACCCAGATCAGAGGAAAATGAGTCATATGAAAAAGATACTTCCACATGCATGTTTATAGCAGCACAATTTGCAATTGCAAAAATGTGGAACCAACCCAAATGCCCATCAATCAACGAGTGGATAAAGAAACTGTGGTATATATAGACGACGAAATACTACTCAGCCATAAAAAGGAATGAATTAATAGCATTCGCAGCAACCTGGATGGGACTGGAGACTATAATTCTAAGGGAAGTAACTCAGGAATGGTAAACCAAACATCGTATGTTCTCACTGATAAGTGAGAGCTAAACTATGAGGATGCAAAGACATAAGAATGACTTTGGGGTCTCAGGGGGAAGGGGTGGGAAGGGGATGAGGGATAAAAGACTACAAATCAGGTTCAGTGTATACTGCTTTGGTGACGGGTGCACCAAAATCTCACAAATCACCACTAGAGAACTTACTTGTGTAACCAGAAAACCACGTTCCCCAAAAACCTATGGAAATAAAAAAAAATTTTTTTAAAGAAACTAACCCAGATCACATACAACTACTAAGTGGTAGAGCTGGAATTCTAATTTGAGCCTGTGTGACTGCAGAGTCTGTGCTCTTTCCACTTTCCACTCTGCGACAATGGCCTCGATTAGGCCTACTGAGGAAGGTGGAGTATATATACAGAGAAGGCTATGGGAACACAGGGATGGAGAAAAATTAATTCCAACTGAGGGTAACAGGGACAGATTTATGAAGAATGTAGAGATTCACTTGATAGACATTCACTTTAATGCCAGAAAGGCTCAGAAATACATCTGTTTAATAAAGTTAGGCACACCCTCATTGGGTACTAATGTTAATGCTAAAGAAGCTAGGTCCTTGCCATAAAAATGCCTCATCAGTAGTAAAGCAGGGACTGTATCCTACTCATCTTAGCAGTACTACCCCGCACCCTTACACTTTCCCAGTCTAATGGCAACTAGAATAGTGCCTTACACACAGTAGGCACTTCACAGGTATTTCCAAAATGAATAAGTGAATGATACTTCAGGAAAGACTTGGTTTGGGACCGTGCTAACTTGGGGGATGTGTAGCCCCCCAAGCTGGAAGACCCTTTTCCCTCTCGTCCTTCTCCCTGCAGTTCCTCTGACAAGCCCAAAGGCTGAGTGACAGGAGATCCGCTGTACCGGAGATGATTTATGGTTCTTTGTTATACAAATCCTTTCACATTCCTCCCCATCCTCTTTTCGCAGCCAATTCATCATGATATTTAAATGAAACTTTGGTTAGTGAACTATGGCTCACCGCCCTAAAGACAATTATTCAAGATGCCATCTCTAAAAAAGTTTTTAAAAAGACCCTCACTCCATCAGGATTGTCTTAGATTTCCCTGCTTTTCCCAAGGACCCAGGGAAATGCCTTTGCTTTTACTTTAGAGAATCCCAGGTACTCAGCTGGAGCAGTGAAAAGAAAGAAGGCAATGCTCTGTAATTGTTCCATAATTAAAATACTAGAAGCCCCAAGGAAGATATAACCACAGTATTTCAGCCTAGGCTACAGAATAAATTTGCAAAGACGCCTCCGAGATATTTTACTTAATGCTCTGGGATCCCCAGCTTTATTGAGTCAATCTGCTATCAAAATGATGATGGCAAAGTAAAGTGAAACTTTCTGATTCTTCATGCCATTAATACAAGCTGGTATTAGCCTAATCAAACTAAACCCCTTATCGTGACTATAGGAGTGAAACAGAAGCAAGCATTTCCTCCAACTGTCATTAAACTTATTTCAATCATATCACTCATAGGATATGATATATGCTGCCATTATCTTGACTGTATCAGTACAATCAGTAGAACTGGGACAAATTCTTGGGCAAAAAAAAAAAAAAAAAAAAATCACATACATTAATTCTAATACAAGATGGTGCAGAAATGGGTACTTTTATTTATTGATTTTATATAACATCACTTTATTGTGAAAATAACGGCTGTTAGATACTAACTGCAAGACATTTAATAATAAAGATGAGTGGCTGGTGCCTTTTAATTTCCTAGTATGTGATGCTAAATAAACTCACTGCTTTTCTCTGTGCCTCACTTTCCCTTTATATATATTTAGAAGAATGTTTTGCTTCCCATACTCCTAAAAGACAGAAAACTCAAAATGCAACGGAACACAGTGAGGTATTTTATAAAATAATGTGTATTTTTAAAAGTTGGGCAGCTGGTCATGGCGGCACAGACCTATAATCCCAGCTACTAGGAGGATTACTTGACCCCAGGAGTTTCAGTCCAGCCTGGGAAACAGCAAAACCACGGGCCTAAAAATTTTTTGTTAATAAAGAAATAAAACCTATTTTCTAAAAAGTTGGGCATATATCTCAATTTCAGTAATTTTTTTAAAAGTAGGGCACACATCTCAATTTCAGTGAACCACATCATACTTTAAATGTATCAAAGCAGCTGGGCGTGATGGCTTACGCCTGTAATCTCAGCACTTTGGGAGGCTGAGGCAGGAGGACTGCTTGAGGTCAGGAATTCGAGATCAGCCTAGGCAACATAGTGAGACCCTATCTCTATTTTAAAATTTAAAAAAAATTTTCTTTTAAGTATCAAAGAAACTCACATAATATTCTTTTGTAAAAATCATCAAGCCCCTTGTATACTAGTTTAGAACATTCAAAATTTCAAGTAATACATTTGCTTAAAAGAGAGGTTCAACTAGGCCAGGCGTGGTGGCTCACGCCTGTAATCCCAGCACTTTGGGAGGCCGAGGCGGGCAGATTGCCTGAGCTCAGGAGTTCGTGACCAGCCTGGGCAACATGGTGAAACCCCGTCTCTACTAAAATACAAAAAATTAGCTGGGCATAGCAGCATGTACCTGTAGTACCAGCTACTTGGGAGGCTGAGGCAGGAGAATTGCTTGAACCCAGGAGGCAGAGGTTGCAGTGAACCGAGACTGCGCCACTGCACTCCAGCCTCGGTGACCGAGCTAGACAGTATCTCAAAAAAAAAAAAAAAGAGAGAGAGAGGTTCAACTAAACTTACGAAGTTCCTTGGGTTCACCCTATGTACTTGGTGGTATAAAATATTTTTATTACATATATTATCAGCTGAAACATTTATTATGTACTGTCCTTGCTTCCCACTCCTTGAATGCAAGCAGTTACCTTTGACCTATATGATGTTAACAATTTATTATTCATTCCAAATGAGTCTGTTTCTGTTTAGTTGTCTATAAAAGTCTATCCCAAAGCAATGAGATAAAACAAAAAAGACATGAATTTAAATGAAGAGGAAGATTTTAAAGATATTAACTCTTTACACAATTTGTTAATATTCACACTAATTATTAATATTAAAAACCACAATCTGATTTATATTTTTCCCTAAGAATTTTTTTTTTTGAGGCAAAGTCTTGCTCTGTCATCCAGGCTGGAGTACAGTGGCACAATCATAGCTCTCGGTAGCCTCAAACTCCTGGGCTCAAGCGATCCTCCTACCTTAACCTCCTGAGTAGCTGGGAATATGGGCACATACCACTATCCCCAGCTAATTTTTTAATTTTCTGTAGAGACAAGGTCTTGATATGTTGCCCAGGCTGGCCTTGAACTCCTGGGCTCAAGAAATCCTCCTGCCTCGGCCTCCCAAAGTGCTAGAATTCCAGGCGTGAACATATGACCTCCCCAAGAATTTTGTCCCCCAAACTGAGAAAACAATGCTGTGGTAGAACCACAGTTCCCGAACTGTGCCCCAAGGAACTCCAGCATGGAACAGCAGCAAGTCCATAGAGCAACACAGAATATTTCAAATGTTCAAGGACAACACAATGATACTCAACACCTGTTGAAAATCACATGAACTACTAGTATGAGATAGCCATGGTTTCAACGTTCAAATAGTACACTTTTGGTAACGTCAGATCATTGCAAAGCTGGGTTTTCTGTGATTGCTGGGATGAAAAACAAGTACTATGTGAATATCAACGTGAATCAGGAAATGAGTGTGTCAGTGTCCAACCTGAGCCCAAGGTTTGAGAAGATGTGCAGCATGCAATAAGCTTGTACTGCAAACTTATGTTATAGAGACTTTTTTTTTTTTTTTTTTTTTGAGAAGGAATCTCACTCCACTCTGTCACCCAGGCTGGAGTTCAGTGGCACAATCTCGGCTCACTGCAACCTCTGCTTCCTGGGTTCAAGCAATACTCCTGCCTCAGCCTCCCGAGTAGCTGAGATTACAGGCACCTGCCACCACGCCCGGCTAATTTTGTGTTTTAGTAGAGATGGGGTTTCACCATGTTGGCCAGGCTTGTCTCAAACTCCTGACCTCAAGTAATCTGCCTGCCTCAACCTCCCAAAGTGCTGAGATAAAAGGCATGAGCTACCGCACCCGGCCTATATTATAGATACTATTATTAGACTCATTTTATAGTTCACAAAACTGAGGTTCCCAAATTTTATTGATAACTGTGCTCTCAGTGTCTAGGTAATTTTTTTTTGCAACTGTCATTAGCAAATAAGTGTAATTATTTTAAAATGAAATACAATTTTTTTCTTTAAACTTATATATATGGCCCGGGCGGTGGCTCATGCCTTTAATCCCAGCTCTTTGGGAGGCCGAGGCAGGAGCATCACTTGAGACCAGGAGTTTAAGATCAGCCTAGCCCACATAGCGAAACCCCATCTCTACTGAAAATTCAAAAATTAGCTGGGTAAGTCGTTACACACCTGTAATCATAGCTACTTGGGAGGCTGATGCATGAGAATTGATTGAACCTGGGAGGCAGAGGTTGCAGTGAGCCATGATCACGTCACTGCACTTCAACATGGGCAACAGAGTGGGACTCTGTCTCAAAAAAATAAAAAAATGTTAGATATATTATTTTTTCAAATGGCTACTAAGTTGTAAAATCATAAATATATATTAAGTTATTTGGGCTTAACTTAATAAATGGAATTATTAGGTATTTCTTTGAGCCTGAGTTGTGAAAAAATTACTGAGACTCTAGGAGCACAGTTATTAAGAAAGTTTGGGAACCCTGGGTTTTTCTAGTGTAATATGAGTCTAATAACAGTATTTACAACATAGGGTTGCAATAAGATTAAATGAATTAATTTACAAAAAGTATTTGGAATAGTACTAGGCACCTTGTAGTAGTAGTAATATTACCACCTCATTACCTAGGACAGTTCTCGTCAATGATCAGACACCCACTTCTATGTGATTGATAAAAGAGTTTTGAAGCACATCTGTATCAGTAACATTAAAACTTTGTAACTGCCATCATAATCAGAAGTTTTTATTTAAATTTACTATCTGGGAAGGGAACAGAAATTATTCTGTTTCTTTATTTTTTGATTTCTTAAATTTTTAGGTCTTCTGGGATTAAAATTTTCATTCTATTTTTTTTTAATAACTAGAAATCCAGAATTTCTCTCTATTACAGAGTTAAAAAAAAAAAAAACCTTCAAAATTCTTTTGTACCAGGTTGGTATCTTTTAAAAAGCAATTTAAAAAACCTGTGTTCATGCCAAGCATGGTGGCTGACATTTGTAATCACAGCATTTTGGGAGGTCGAGGTGGGAAGACTGCTTGAGGCCAGGAGTTCAAGACCAGCCTGGGCAACATAGCAAGACACCATTTCTACAAAACAAAAGCAAAAGCAATCGGCCAGGTGTAGTGGTGGGTGATGACAGTCCAAGCTACTTGGTAGGCTGAGGTAGCAGGATTGCTTGGGCCCAAGAGGTGGAAGCTGCAGTGAGGTATGATTGTAACACTGTACTCCAGCCTGGGCAACAGAGCAAGACCCTGTCTTGAAAAATAAAATAAAAATTGTGTTCAAAGAAGCATCTAATAAGGTATTTGCCCTCTTCCCACTCCCCACACCCCAACTAAGACCTTCTAAAAGCTGTTCTGCTAGGAAGGTGAGCAGAATTTACTTGCTACTCATTGACTACAGCCTTTATCTTGCTTACTCTTTTTATTTCTTAATTTCAGACTTACAGAAAAGGTATAGAAATTGTACAAAAAATTCCTGTATACTCTTCACCCAATTTCTTAAATATTGCTATTTTACCACGTTTGTTTTATCATTTTGGTCATTTCGCTAGCACAGTATCTGACATATTTCTCCACTCTAAATTTATAATCTTTCTCTTTATAATTAATAAATATCTTGTGGGGACATACTTTGTGACTATGTAAATATCCCATTTCTCAACCAAACTTTACCTGCTAGTTTTCCCATCCATTGATGCTTCAATTATTACCATGATCGTTGCCAGATAGTGATTTCCTAACTCCATTATTCCTTCTATATTTATTAGTTGATATTCTACCATAAGGACTCACTTTTCCTTCTTCCACACTTACTCTTATTTGTATGCCCACATATGTTATTCGATGAGTTATTATACATTACTATCATTATTTATTGTTATGCTTAATTGTTCCAGATTTGGCCAGCAGGCATCCCTTCAGGATAACTCTTGGACATTTTGACATGCCTGATCCTGTATTTTTAAAGCACTTTCTAACTTACTAGCTCAATAAGATGTGCAAGGCTCATCTTGTACCTCCCCAGCCCTGGCCTCCCTGGAACAGGCCAATTCCTCAAGGAGCTCCGGTTCCTTTAAATAGTGAACAAAATTTAGAAATCATGATCTAAGTGACAGGTGTGCTCATTGCTCTTGGGGTGCCATTGTCTCTGGGCTTTCTCAGCGAATAAAGCCAGGCAATATATACATGCATATATATATGTGATTATATGTACACAATAAAAACATAATCACACCTTTCTTAAAAAACATGAGTTTTATACTGTCATTCCAAGTCTAATCCAACACTACAGGATTCATTCTACTTTTGTCCCGTTCTAATTTGTAACTCTCTTCTCTCTGTGAGGAAAATGAATTCCATTATTTATAATAAATTTACTTATTTGCCCAATTCCAGAATATACAGAAGTAGTTTTAGAATTGCTACCAAAAGACATCCTCTAGTGCAAAAAAAAAAAAAGTAACTAAAATTTAATATTCATTTGCAATTCATTTAGTCTTTAATCTGAGAGTATATAGGGAAAAAAATCATATTCTAAAGTTGCTTGGATTGGGTTAGTCCCCCCACCAACATACCTGCCCTTCAGGGTGACTATATGATTCACTTGAAGCTGTTAGTTTGATTTGTTTGTATTCCATTTTAGGATTTCCCTCCTCATTTGTGTGTGCGTGTGTGTGTGTGTCTATGTGTGTTTTAGTATATGAACATTAACATGGTTCCAAAAAATAGACCCATACAGAAAGAAATATCCAAGAAAAATGTCAGTCCTCATCTCCTCCACTTAGTCCCCAGCCTCCTCACCCTTTTTTCCTCATTTCCACCCATTTCCTATAGGTAACCAGTCTCATTACTTTCTAATTTATCCTTCCTGGTTTTCTTTTTTGGTCAAAAAAGCAGACGTGTCTGTTTTCTCACTCCTTTTTTTTTTTTTAATACACAAAAACTAGCATACTGTAGATACTGTTTTGTACTCTACCTTTTTCACTAAATAATATACCCTAGAAATCATTCTATATCGGTTTACGGACATCTTTCTCATTCTTTTTTTTTTTTTTTTTTTGAGACAGAGTCTTGCTCTGTCACTCAGGTTGGCGTGCAGTGGCGTGATCTCAGCTCTGTAACCTCTGCTTCCTGGGTTCAAGCAATTCTCCAGGCTGGTCTCAAAACCCTGAGCTCAAAGGAGTTTGAGCCTTTCCTTGAATAGAGTCCTGAGTTCAAAGGAGTTTGAGCTCAGGAGTTTGAGACCACCCCGGGCAATATGGCAAAACCCTGTCATTCTGCCTAGGACTCTCATCAAGTGCTGGGATTACAGGTGTGAGCTACGGTGCCTGGCCTTATATTTATTTAATTAGTTTAGTTCTGAGAGTAATGCTGTACAAAAACAATGGGGCAGGGGAAGAGCCCTTAGATAAGAAATAATAGATACATAAGGATGGATCACATTCTGCCTGTGGGAATGACTGGGGATATATTTTTACATCTCTAGGAAGGACGTATTTCCTCCCAGCAGAGTTGATGATCTGAAGTTGCTGGAAACATGATAAATAGTGAAGGGAGTAGGTCTGCCTGTGCTACAGAGCCTGGTTAATTACACTGTAAATCATACAAATACCGACATGTTGAACAAAAAGCTTCTCCAGACATCTTCTCCTTCTCACTAAAAGACACTTCTTTAAAAAACTAGGCAGATTGGTAATTATCTCAAGCTGAGAATATACAAAATGCTGGTATTAACCCCTAGAGATGCAGAAAAGTTTTAGGGCTTTGAAGTCTGTAAGGCATTAAAAAAAAAGCTTGGCCGGGCGCAGTGGCTCACGCTTGTAATCCCAGCACTTTGGGAGGCCGAGGTGGGCGGAATACGAGGTCAAGAGATCAAGACCATCCCGGCTAACACAGTGAAACCCCTTCTCTACTAAAAATACAAAAAAGTTAGCCAGGCGTGGTGGCGGGCGCCTGTAGTCCCAGCTACTCTGGAGGCTGAAGCAGGAGAATGGTGTGAACCCGGGAGGCTGAGCTTGCAGTGAGCCGAGATCGCGCCACTGTGCTCCAGCCTGGGCGACAGAACAAGACTCCGCCTCAAAAACAAACAAACAAACAAACAAACGCTTAGGCCGGGCGTGGTGGCTCAAGCCTGTAATCCCAGCACTTTGGGAGGCCGAGACGGGCGGATCACGAGGTCAGGAGATCGAGACCATCCTGGCTAACACGGTGAAACCCCGTCTCTACTAAAATACAAAACTAGCCGGGCGAGGTGGCGGCGCCTGTAGTCCCAGCTACTCGGGAGGCTGAGGCAGGAGAATGGCGGGAACCCGGGAGGCGGAGCTTGCAGTGAGTTGAGATCCAGCCACTGCACTCCAGTCCGGGCGACAGAGCGAGACTCCACCTCAAAAAAAAAAAAAAAAAAAAACTTAACAAATATGATTTATAAATCATACACTCCTGATTAAGCATTTTATTAGTAGGACAACCAAATCCCACTCCCCATAGTCTACAATCGACACTATAACATTGTTCTACAATTTTATTATCTGTATCTTTCTCTTGGGAGCCTTTCCTTGCATAGAGTCTAGGATTCACGAATGATTCTCTACCCCTTAGAAAGGTAAATGTTTCATTTGGAAATCTTTGTGCGATCTGGGCTTTCACAGATGGAGATCAAAGATAGGAATTAGTCATCTACTCCGCTCCTGACCAATAATGTCAGCAAATCCTCCCTTGTCCCTTCGTCTCTTCCACAATAAAAGCAAAAGAATATCACCATGGTGTATATATTGATATTTTACCACTTTTATATTACCATTTATACTGTGACCATTTCATTCACATGGTATCTTCCAGGTTGCTCCACTGTAAATTTTCAGTTTTTCTCTTTGTAATTAATCAATACCTTGTGGGACACACTTTGTGACCATGTAACTATCCTGTTTCTCATATGTGGCAAAGAGTTTCATGAAGAGGCCACAAATTCACAATAGGGGCCCTCATTAGATCTCCTTAAATATGATATTATTTAAACCACCTCATGCCAAATAGTCTATACCTGAAGAAAACCAAGTTTCATTAATTGCTGCTTTTATCTTGGCATCAATAACATGAGGCAACACAGCCTTGTTTAAAGAGCTCAAGCTAGGGAATCACACAGATTGGGTTCAAAATCCAGTATGGCAACTTACTACCTATATGATGTGAGAGGCAAGCTACTTGATGTCTCTGAGCCCTAGTTTCTTCTCAGAAAAATAACATTGTAATATCAACCTCATAGCGCTGTTATGAGTTCAATGAGCTCATATAATCTGAAAAGTACCCTGAACCCAATGTGGCACACAGCAGGCATTCAACAAATGGTATCTATTAATAAATAATAACGGTGATATTATTTTGGTTAGTTTTGAACCCTGATGAAATTTTTTATGGATGGAGATATTGTGGCATACTATACACCGATTCTATTGATCCAGCCTTATGCCAGAGCTGATTTAAAAACAGAAAAGCAAATTCCTTGGTAGATTCTCTTCAGGAAATTAAACTGTGGGGTCTATGGGCCCAGAGTTCATGTCAACTCTTCATTTCAATGTGGACTGTCCACTTGGAGGTCAATAAGATGATTCCAGAGAGCCCTTTATTCCAAGACTGGAGTGCCACCATGAGGTCAGCATTAGTCCTTGCGATATTTACTTCACTTCTGTCCTGAGTAAAAGAATATTTCAGTAGTTACACTTACACTGCATTGTAGCCTAAAAAGTACTCTCTGTTGACTATTGGTGGCAAAAAATAATAATAATAATACAAAAAGTGTAAGAATTTGGATTTCTTGAGTACCTGACTTGGATTTCTAAAGTACTACTATTGGTAAATCTTGAGAATTTGAAATTGGAAACTCAGCCCCCGGGGAAAGCAAGGTTTTTGTCTCACTGTGGGAATGGCTTCTGGGTTTGTTATCCATAGCCAATCACCCTCTCCTCAACTTACTTTTAAATTAAGATCCTGAAGTTATAATTCAGAAGTTCCTAGCTCCCGTTGCAAAGAAATAATAATTCCTACTTTCAAATACCCATTAGAAACTTCATTCAAATGTCCCACAAAAATCTCAAACTCAACGTATTCAGAATTAAACTTACAATTTAATATACAGTCCTCACACAAACCTAGCCCTTCAGCACTCCCCCTTTCCATGAAAGTTTGAGACCTGGCAGTTATTTTAGGTTTCTGCCACTCCTGCTGTCCTCCCACATCCAATCACTTTACCTCCTTAATGTCCTTTAGATCTGCTCCTTTCTCCTCTTCCTTTCTACAGCCACTGCCTTCTTTCCTCACTAGACTGCTATTTCAACATTGTCCTGGTCTCCCTGATTCCAGACTCACCTCTCTTCTGCGATGCTGCTAAAGTGATCTTTTAAAATTAACAAAGTGAGCTTTTAAAATTAAAAACTGCCAGGCACAGTGGCTCATGCCTGTCATTCCAGCATGTTGGGAGGCCGAGGCAGGTGGATTGCTTGGGCCCAAGAGTTTGAGACCAGCCTAGGCAACATGGTAAAACTCCATTCCTACAAAAAAAAAAAAAAAAAAAAAAAAAAGTAAAAATTAGCTGGTGCATGCCTGTAGTCCCAGCTACTAGAGAGGCTGAGGTGGGAGGATCACCTGAGCCTGGGGAGGGCAAGGCTGCAGTGAACTATGATTGCACCACTGCACCACAGCCTGGATGACAGGGTGAGACCTTGTCTCTAAATAAATAAATATTAAATTAAAAACTATTTATATCAGTGGTTTAACATCCTTTAATGGCTCTCAGTGCCAACAAGATCAGGTTCAAAGTCCTCTGTATACAAAAGGCCCGTCATAAGCTGGTTCCTACCTACCTGTCCAGCTCCAATTCTTGCTGCAGCATCCAATTCCGGCTTTGCTGAGCCACTAGTAGTTCCCCAAATACAACAGGGTGTTTCATGCCTTCTTACATTTGTTGCGCTGCTCTTCTCTCTACTTAAATGCCTGTCTTGTCTAATTGGTCAACACTTTATTTGTTAAGGCTATGCCAGCTTTATCTTCTCTACAAAGCCTTTTCTTTCTTTCTTTTTTTTTTTTTTTTTTGAGACGGAGTTTCGCTGTGTCGCCCAGGCTGGAGTGCAGTGGCCGGATCTCAGCTCACTGCAAGCTCCGCCTCCCGGGTTTACGTCATTCTCCTGCCTCAGCCTCCCGAGTAGCTGGGACTACAGGCGCCCGCCACCTCGCCCGGCTAGTTTTTTGTATTTTCTTTAGTAGAGACGGGGTTTCACCGTGTTAGCCAGGATGGTCTCGATCTCCTGACCTCGTGATCCGCCCGTCTCAGCCTCCCAAAGTGCTGGGATTACAGGCTTGAGCCACCGCGCCCAGCCTACAAAGTCTTTTCTAACTTTCCACAAAGCCCACTCCATCCTGCCACCCTACAGCAACTTACTCCCTCACTTCCTATAACTTATACTGCAGTGCCTAGAGAATTTCCTCGCTCTGTTTGCCAACAGTTCTCTGTCCCTTGCAAACTCAAAGCTCCTTGAGACCAAGGACTGCGTGTAGTTCATTTTTGGATCCCTAAGCCCTACTAGTCCATGCCAGAAACACCGTAAAAACAACCACCACCAAGTTTGTTGAACGATAAACAAGGAGTGGAGAAAAAGTTTTCAAAAACATACTCTTAGGACACAGAGTGATCATTCTATTCACAACAAGTTATCCCAACTAGCCTCCACTGCAGTGTTAGACAGACTTTGTGTTCTCACTTGCTCCAGCTGAGAAATCATGTGTGTCTACCAGTCAGACTGTACTGGTTTTTAGAGAAATTCCAGTTATACAAAACCATGATTCAGTTTCCTCAGCACTTTTGTTGACAAAGCTTCTAAATTGTTTTGTTTTGTTTTTTCCCCAGGAGGAAATGGTCCTTTAATGAGTCAGCTGGACACTGTGAGGGTATGAAATGGTCTAAGTCTAACAGTTTCTATTTGCCTTCTTTCATTCATTCATCTAAAATTTATCACAAAGCACTAAGCAAAAAAACATAAGGTCCGTTCCAAAATTCATTAAGGTTGGCAGTTTCAGGGATCTTTGTCTATTTCATTTCACTTCATTAATGCGACAAGATTTACTGACCACTTACTATGAAACAGACTCCATAAAAAGCAAACAATATGAAGATAAATGAGATGTAGGAACAGCCCTCAAAAAGCTCAAAGTCTGTGGACATACATGGAAATATCATTTCAATGCTATAGGAAAAGAGCTAAAATAGAGGTACTTATACAGTGGCATGAGAACTCAAAGAAAGATGGACTATGTCAAGGACGGGACATTCAGGGTAAGTTCTCAGGAGAGGATGTGTAAACTGAGTATTGAAGAATATAAGGAGTTCTCCATGGAGGAAAGGAAAAGAGGACATTCCAAGAAGAAAGAAAAATAAGTACAAAGGTTCTGAGTTGGAAGCAAAGCTGAAATGAGATAAGAAAACTAAAGCTTAGGGAGGATAAGTAACCATACAGCTGGTTAAGTGATGGGATTGAGAGTTGAACCCAAGCTGAAGCTGTTTATGGGAGGGAGTCATAGTTCTTGAGAATGCTGAAGAAGATAAAACGTTGAGAATCACTACTTAAGGTTTGACCTACAAGTTATAGTTCAGACTACATTCAGTAGACAACAGGGAATCATGAGAGGTTTTTAAGCAGAGAAGCAACATGGGCCACATTTGGGCTTCAGAAATATAATTTCAGCAGGTGGATTCTTAATGTTGTCTACAATTAGAATCACTTGAGAAGCTTTCAAAAACTACAGGCTAGGGAACCAGTATAGAACAATTAAACCAGAATTTCTGGGGGTGGGACTCTGTTTTCTTTTGTTTGTTTTGAGGCAGGATCTTGCTCTGTTGCCCAGGCTGGAGTGTAGTGGTGTGATCATGGCTCACTGTAACCTCGATCTCCCAGGCTCAAGTGATACTCCCAGTTCAGCCTCCCTAGTAGCTGGGACTACAGGAACACCACCACACTTGGCTAATTTTTAAAAATTTTTGGTAGAAATGCAGTCTCCTTATGTTGCCCAGGCTGGTCTTGGATTCCTGGCCTGAAGCAATTCTCCTGCCTCGGCCTCCCAAAGTGCTGGGATTATAGGTATGAGCCACTGCACTTGGTCACTTGTTTTATAAGTTCTTCAGAAGATTCTAACGTGTGGTTAGGGTCAAGAACTATTGCTCCAGAAGGAAGAACTGAAAGATAGAAAAGAACTAATATTGATTAAGAACCTACTATGTGTGAGATTTTGTTCCAAATGCTTTATACAGTAATTACAGAATATATATACACACATATATATACACATACTAGGATTTTATACATATCTAGTATTCTGACCCATCTCAACCATTTTGAACCCTGTGTGGTGAAAAATTATGCTACTCCTAACCTCAAGGTAGATATTATAATCCTATAATCACTATTTTACCAACAAGGAAACCGAGGAACAGACCAGTGAAATAACTCATTTAAGATTATCAAATTAACGAATAATACAATTGGACTCAAACATTAAATCTTTCTGATGGCCGGGCGCGGTGGCTCAAGCCTGTAATCCCAGCACTTTGGGAGGCCGAGACGGGCGGATCACGA
>NW_016827731.1:201158-223279 GCF_001698545.2 Rhinopithecus bieti
AAAAAAAAAAAAAAAAAAAAATCTTTCTGATGCCCCAAACCTACACTCCTTCCACTACACACCACTGCCTATAAGCCTAGCTTCATCTTCGGAACAATTCCAAAGTAGCTATCATGATCCTCATTTTACAAATAAAAAAATTAGTCCCAGAAAGATTAATGTGACCAAATCACAAATCACAGCTAACAGTGAAGAGGCTGGGAGAATTTAAACTCAGCCCTATTTAACTCCAAGTCCACACTTATGAAGGTAAAGAATATAGTACATATTCAACACTCAATATAATTCTTCTTTCCTCTGAAAGGGAAGCAGCAAGCTGAGTTATTAGTATAACATAGAGTATTATTCCTAGCAGCTTCCTCTTCCTTCTTTGGTCCTAGGTGGCTAAACTTCTATTGAACTATCAATCTCAGGTGCTTTTTTTGTTGGAGTGGGGAGGGCAGAACTCTGCCATACCTTCCATTACATTAACCCGGCAAAAGTTTATCCCTGGCCAAATCTAACACTATACACTTCACACCCTTATTTAAGTGGCTGAATCATGCTAATTTGTCTCCTTTTAAATTAATTGCCCTGAACCTCAAATGGGCATTCATTGCCCAGAATTATTACCACCTTTCTTCAGTAAGTTCAGTTTCCCACTGTTAGAGAATATTATTTCATATCACTTCTCTCATCAACCCTCCAACACACCCTAACAAAATTCCATCCCACCCCCGTCCCATAATTCTCCCTTCTCTGTTGTGTCAACAATTTATACCTTTCCATTGGGTCATCCCATATAATTCACAAACACCTCCTAGCACCCATATTTAAAACATCAAAAAACAAAAGGAAACCCTCTTTGAATTCACATCTGGCTATAGCTACCACCCCATTTCTCTGTTATCCTGCTCAGCTAAATCTTTGGAAGAGTTGGTTTCATCCATCTCCATTTCACCACCTTCACCAATCATCTCCATTCACCAATGTCCCTGAAACTGACATTATCAGGGGCTCTAGTGACCTCCACATTGCCAAATGGAGTGATCTTTTCTGTCTTCAGCCTCTCAACAGCCTTTGAAATAGCTGATCACTACCTTCTTCTTGAAACTTTCTTCTGGCTTTGATGATGCCAAATTCCTGGTCTTCCTACCTTACTGCTTGCTTCCTACTTCACTTGCTTCTTCTCAGACTCTTGCTTTATGGTGTCTCCTCCTCCACCTGATCTCCAAGCATTAGAGTACCATAGGGTCAGTCCTGGGTCCCCTTCTCTATTCATGCATTTTCTCTAAGTGATCACATTCAGGCTCATGCTTTTGGAGACGGGTTTGTTACCACTTACATAGGGATTAGGTTCTAAATGAGCTCATAAAGAAAAAATATCTCATAAAGTTGAATTTTTTTAAATTCCCTAAGTCATCCGTAAAGCACGGGAGTTGTCATTTCATACATGTTAATTTTATATATGGCTCTGGCCATATTTATGTGCCAAACTGAAGATCAACACACTAATATTGAGTTTTCCTCTTATGTTGAGATAGATTAATTTTATTTATTTTTGAGACAAGGTCTCACTCTGTCACCCAGGTTGGAGTACAGTGGTGCCGTTATGAGTCACTGCAGCCTCAGCCTCCCAAGCTCAAGCAATCTTCCTGCCTCAGCCTCCCAAGTGGCTGGGACTATAGGTGTGTGCCACTACGCCCAGCTAATGTTTTAATTTTTTGTAGAGATGGAGTTCCGCCATGTTGCCCAGGCTGGTTTCAAACTTCTGAGCTGAAGTAATCTGCCCACCTTGGCCTTCCAAAATGCTAGGATTACAGGTATAAGTCACTGCGCCTGACTGAAGATAAATTATTTTTATTGAACAACAGATTTATTGAACAACAAAAGTACTTGGGAAATTCCTATTTTTAAAGAGTAGACACACTTGAGACAGGAAGACCACCACCACATCACTGTAATAGGGAGTAAGGGATGGAATCCATCTGAGAAATGGCAGATTCACACCCCCCACCTCATGCTCACCTCACACCTGCTTTCCTTGATTGTAAAGGACTCACCCATACAATTTCAAGTATTTCTCATTCTCTTTGGTCAAATACATATAACTGAATTTTTATAAGTTAAATGCTTATATGGTGCAACTCCTTTGTATCATTTATATGTTGATGACTTCCAAATTAATTTCTCTAACCCTAATTTTTGTTCCTGAGCTTCAGATTCAGAACCAACTACCTACTTGGATGTCTCCACTTAAAGTCAACTAGGCATCTTAACACGTCTAAAACATAACAATTGATTTCACCCTCCGTGTCTCACTTGTATCAAAAAGCCCTCCTTCTTCTCTTAGGCTTTCTTAGCTCAGTAAATGGCATGCCATCTACTCAGCCAAAAAACTAGGAGTGATCTTTGATTCCTCCCTTTCTCTCATCTCTGCATAAAATCCGTCAGGTACATTTAGCTCTACCTCCAAAATACACGCCAGATCTATCCATTTATCTCTCGCAGCACAGATACCAACCTAGACAAGCCATGATCATCATTCTACTTTGACTAATCTGTTTCCACTGTTAGCTTTTCTGTGGTCCATTCTCCAAATAGCCAGTGTAATCCTTTATGAAACATCCACTCATTCATTCACCAAAGTGCACAGGAACTGGGGATACACAGCAAAGCAAAGGTATATCCCTGTGCTCAGGGACTTACATTCCAGAAGAGGGAGAGGCAATAAGCAGTAAATAATTTTGTACAGATGCAATAAATATAAACAATTAAATGTGATAAACTAAATCATGTTCTCTCCATAAAAATTTTCAAATAGTTTCCCAAGGTGGAAGTCCAAATTCTTTACTATGACCCTGTTACAAGATTCTGTGAGATCTGGCTTCTGTTTGTCCCTCCCACCTTATCTATACTACTCAATCACACTGCAACTTGGCTCCAGTCACACTGACATTCTTTCTATTCCCTCAAGGTTCCAATTTTTTTTCCCCTTCTTCAGCCACGTGTTTCCCCTGTCTGGAATGCTGTTCCCAGATCTTGGACAGGTTGCTTCCTTAGCTCAAGTTATCACTTCAACAGAGTGAATTTCAGTAAGTCAGCTCCCCATCATTTTCTCTATCAATTACATCTTTTTGTTTCATAGCACTTATTACTTTAGAGATTTTGCTTATTTGTTAACAATATCTGTTGTTCCTACTAAAATGTAAGCTTCGTAAGACGAGGAATCTTAAGATGTTGTTTACTAAAGTATCCCTCAAAGTCTAGAACAGTGCCCAACATAGCAGGATACTGATTAATATTTTTTAAAAGAATTTACACACGCCTGTAGTCCCAGCAGTTTGGGAGACCGAGCTGGGAGGATCGCTTGAGCCCAGGAATTCGAGGCTGCGATTGCGCCACTGCGCCCCAGCCTGGGCAACAGAGCGAGACCTTGTTTCAAGAAAAAAAAAAAAAAAAGATAAATAATGACGGAGTACACGGTAGTAAAACAGCCTCTTCTCTCTCACCCAGCCAGGCTCCGCCTACGGGAGCCAATTACGCTCACGCCCTCTTCCGACGCTGCCAGAGGCCCGGGAAGTAATCTGCGCAGGCGCTGTAGAATAGTGGCGCTTTCTGGGTAAAGATGGACGTCCACGATCTCTTTCGCCGGCTCGGCGCGGGGGCCAAATTCGACACGAGACGTTTCTCGGCAGACGCAGCTCGATTCCAGGTATTGTGCCCAAGGGACCGAGGCCCGAGTAACTGAGAAGGAGCAGGAGCCCGGGAATGAACCCGCTGCGGGGGGAGGCCGGCGCACATGGACACGCGTGGCCTGGCTCTCACCCCCCTTGGGGTATTTTGCTTCCTTTTGTGTTCAGCTTACCTGCACACCTACTCGGTTGAAGCCTTCTGAATAAGCTCTTTAACTATCCTATTGTAGACCTAGTTGGGCCTGGCGCAGAAACGCTGTTTCCTCCCTCTTATTCAAAGCAAAGTTGGAATCCTCGTTTCAAAAGGAACTTTTTCTCCGAACCTAGAGGAAAGGAATTACGAAAACAGAAACAACCAAAGATGGAGAAAACAGATTCTCTCACTATAGTCTCCCCAAGTTTGGCTTGGCAAGCGTATAGTTGTACCGGGCGTGGTTCTTTTTATTGCTTCGACCCCGTGGCTTAAGTAACCAATGAGAAGAGCGATTTATAAATGGGGGATCTTACCTAGAGAAGTAGTGAGTGATAAATCGGGAGAAGTCAATTGGGCCCCAATTGTGGAAAATATTGAATGTCTGCTTTGCTGTTTGGATGTGTATGTGTGTGTGACATGTGTTTCTTCTTTCTCTAACTGGTGAGTATGAACTCGAGCCAGATTATCTGGGTCTAAATGTTAAGTCTGCCAGTTACTAATTTTAAGACCTTCCTCAAGTTACTTAATTTCCGAATGTCTTGGTTTTCTCATTCGTAATACTGCTATTTACTTTATAGAGTTGTAAATATGAAGCAGTTTAATATGTATAAACATGCTTAGAAATCTGCTTGACATTTAGTAAGCATATGTGTTCATTGCTAATATTAATTTGTTACTATTATGAGGTCAGAGAAGGTCTCTTTAGATTCTATCTGCTCAGACACTTGTTAGCTCGACAGATACTTGAAAAGGTAGAAAAGAGGAGTCATTGGACAATCTTGCTTGAATGAAAGGAATGGTATTCTGTCAGTAGGTTTCATTTTAAATTTTTGGGGTTTTAGATAGGAAAAAGGAAATACGACTTTGATTCTTCGGAGGTGCTTCAGGGACTGGACTTTTTTGGGAACAAGAAGTCTGTCCCGGGTGTGTGTGGAGCATCACAAACACATCAGAAGCCCCAAAATGAAGAGAAAAGAGAAGAGAGCCTAACTGAAAGGAAGAGAGAGCAGAGCAAGAAAAAAAGGAAGATGATGACTTCAGGTTAGTGTTTGATATCTGTTATGTGTTTTCTCTTTAATTTTGTTCAGTTATAAAAATAATACAGGCTTATGGCTACAAGTCAGACCATAAGGTCATTTGTCAGCTGATAGCACTCAGGTTGTTTCCAGGTATTTGCCATTAGAAATATTGTTACAGCAAAGATAATTTTAAGTAAAGATACTTATGTGTGTAAATCCTTTCGTACAAGTACTGTTATTTCTGCAGAATACCATCCCAAAAGTAGCATCATATGGTGAAAGGGTATGTACCCTTTCTTTGAAAAATACTACAAAATGACTTCCCAAGTCCTTGTCAGTGCTGAATATTATTGGTGTTAATTTTTTTGCCAAGCTAATGAATGAAACTTTTTTTTTTTTTTTTTGAAACAAAGTATTGCTCTGTCGCCAGGCTGGAGTGCAGTGGCGTGATCTCGGCTTACTGCAACCTCTGCCTCCTGGGTTCAAGCGATTCTTCTGCCTCAGCCTCCCAAGTAGCTGGGACTACAGGTACGGGCACCACACCCAGCTAATTTTTGTATTTTTAGTAGAGATGGGGTTTCACCATGTTGGCCAGGATGGCCTGGATCTCTCTCTTTTTTGTTTTTTGTTTTTTGTTTTTTTTTGAGACGGAGTCTGGCTCTGTCGCCCAGGCTGGAGTGCAGTGGCCGGATCTCAGCTCACTGCAAGCTCCGCCTCCCGGGTTTACGCCATTCTCCTGCCTCAGCCTCCCGAGTAGCTGGGACTACAGGCGCCCGCCACCTCGCCCGGCTAGATTTTTGTATTTTTTTAGTAGAGACGGGTTTTCACCGTGTTAGCCAGGATGGTCTTGATCTCCTGACCTCGTGATCCGCCCGTCTCGGCCTCCCAAAGTGCTGCGATTACAGGCTTGAGCCATCGCGCCGGGCCGGCCTGGATCTCTTGACCTCGTGATCCGCCTGCCTCGGCCTCCCAAAGTGCTGGGATTACAGGCGTGAGCCACCGTGCCTGGCCTGAAACTATTTTATATTTATATTTTTTTGATAAGTGGTGAGGTCGAGCTTTTTTTTTTTTGAGACGAGTCTTGCTCTCTTGCCCAGTCTGTAGTGCAGTGGCACAATCTTGGCTCACTGCAAGCTCCGCCTCCCGGGCTCATGCCATTCTCCTGCCTCAGCCTCCCTAGTAGCTGGGACTACAGGCACCCGCCACCGCCCCCGGCTAATTTTTTGTATTTTTAGTAGAGACAGGGTTTCACCGTGTTAGCCAGGATGGTCTCGATCTCCTGACCTCGTGATCTGCCTGCCTCCGCCTCTCAATGTGCTGGGATTACAGGCATGAGCCACCGCACCTGGCTGGTCGAGCATATTTTTGTATGCTTTATTGACATTAACATTTCACCTTTTGCAAATTGTTTGTTCTTACTCTTTGCCCATTTTGACAGAGGCATTTTTGATTGTTTGTTTGTTTGTTTTTCTTGTACTCTAGGGCTATTTATATATTTTTAAAATCTATAATATTAAGTTTCCTAATCATTTACCTTTTTTTGGTAAACACTTGAGTTATACAATGATGAAAAGTAAAGTTCCTTCCTATTGTTTATCTCCAGTCCCTTTTCTCCAGGGGCAGCCACTGTTAATCAATTTCTTTTGTATTTTTCTGGGGACACTCTATTCCCATGTATTTATGCCTGACTCAAAAAAAAAAAACAAATACTCTACATACTATGTCTATATACTTTGATTACTCTGTATACACTCTGTTGGGAACCTCTCTTACTGCCTTCCTCTTTTTTAAAAACAATGTATCTTGGAGGTTGTTTGGAGTCAGTAGAAGTACATTGCCTTGTTGGTTTTAACACAGCATTGTATCCCATTGTGTATTGCATAATTGATTTAACAAGTTTCTTTGTGATGGATATTTGTAGTTTTCACATTTTTGCTGTTGTAGTTTTGAAGTGTCATTCTACTCATCTTTGCATGTATATGTGAATATATCTGTCCCATAAATTCTTAGAAGTGGAATTGCAGAGTTAGCAAACAGATTTATCCACCAGAAACATTCCATCAGTAGGAAGTACTTTGCCTTGTTCGTTGTTAACCCAGCATAGTAACCCATCATACACTGTAGGGATGCCCCATGATCGATTTGACATGTAACTGTGTGAGGGACATTTACTACATTGTTTGCATGCTTTTGCTGTTACAGTGCTGCAGTAAAAGTCATTCTTCCCTGGCTGCAAGGAAGTTTGATAAAACCTTTACCATGATTAATGAGAAAGACATGCCACAAACTTAGCAAAATGATTCAAATGTTGGGCCACCAGAAATATACAGCTATGTACTGTAACCATTGTGGCAACAAATGTATTTAGACCGTAGATCTATGATAAATGTGTAGGCATGTATCTATTATTATTATTATTTTTTGAGATGGAGTCTCGCTCTGTTGCCCAGGCTGGAGTGCAGTGGCATGATCTCGGCTCACTGCAAGCTCTGCCTCCTGGGTTCACGCCATTCTCCTGCCTCAGCCTCCCTAGTAGCTGGGACTACAGGTGCCCACCACCACACTCAGCTAATTTAATTTTTGTATTCTTAGTAGAGACAGGGTTTCACCATGTTAGCCAGGATGGTCTCAATTTCCTGACTTCGTGATTCGCCCACCTTGGCCTCCCAAAGTGCTGGGATTACAGGTGTGAGCCACCACGCCTGGCCAGGCATGTATCTTTATTTATTTGTTTGTTTGTTTGTTTATTTTTGAGACGGAGTCTCGCTCTTTCACCCAGGCTGGACTGCAGTGGCACGATCTTGGCTTACTGCAAGCTCTGCCTCCCGGGTTCATGCCATTCTCCTGCCTCAGCCTCCCGAGAGTAGCTGGGACTACAGGTGCCCGCCACCATGCCTGGCTAAATATTTGTATTTTTAGTAGAGACGGGGTTTCACCGTGTTAGCCAGGATGGTCTCGATCTCCTGACCTCGTGATCCGCCCGCCTTAGCCTCCCAAAGTGCTGAGATTACAGGCGTGAGTCTCTGCACCTGGCCGCATGTATCTATTTTTAACTGGAAAATTGAAGAGCTTATGAATTAGTAATGATTTGGGTCATTTAGTACCAACTGTCTCATAAAGGAAACAAAAATTTTTTTAAAGTCATTCTACTTTGTGATGCCTTCCAGCAAGGTATAAGACTTTCCTCTTTTTGTAAATTTGTCTCTTCATATGCATTGTACCCTTATTGTATTACGTTGTTCCTTATCGTATTACATTGTTCATCTGTTTCTTCTTAATTTATTAAACCTCATATATTGAGGAAATTAGCTCTATGTCTAGCATATTATGTTTACAAATATGTTTCCAGATTGTCATATGTCACTTGGCTTGTTTATTTATTTACTTTTTGGCCTTCTGTGCATTAAGTTTGTTTTTTTAAAATTCTAGGCTGGCTCACTTCTGTAATCCCAACACTTTGGGAGGCTGAGGTGGGCTGATCACTTGAGGTAGGGAATTTGAGACCAGTCTGGCCAACATGGTGAACCTCCATCTCTGCTAAAAATATAAAAAAATTAGCCAGATGTGGTGGTACACACCTGTAATCCCAACTACTTGGGAGACTGAGGCAGGAAAATCCCTTGAACCCAGGAGTGGGAGGTTGCAGTGAGCTGAGATCACACCACTGCATTCCAGCCCGGGTGACAGAAACACAGCAAGACCCTGTCTCAAAATAAACAAACAAACAAACAAAAAACAACAGCAAACTTCCATGTTTTCTTATTTGTTGTTTCAATTTGTTATATTAAAATCTTTGACCCTGTGGAATTTTATTTGGTATAAGGAGTGAATAGGGAGCTAACATTTTTTTCAGATGTCTGAATAATTGTCTTAATACCATATGTTGGTGTTTTGTCTTATGTTGACTAATTGTCTTAATATCGTATGTTGAAAGTCTGTGTTTTCTCTATTGGACTTTAATGCAACTTTAATTGTATACTGATTTTCCATATATATTCAAGTCTATCTCTGGACCTCTTCTGTTTCTGTATTTGTATACCAATACTAGCTTGTTTTAATTACTATGGGCCTTATATGTTATAAAATCCAGTAGAGTGGAGAGGCATACCAATATTTTAGGCAACTCAGTATTTTCTCCCTACAGTGATCTTCAGAATCATCGCAATCCCAATTAGAATTCTAGCAGAATTTTTTTTGTAGAAATTTCTGCTAAAGCTTTGGCTTTCTTCAAACACTCTCATAATAAGCAGATACTACTCTTTGTCCTTCCAGAAAGTCAACAAGCAAAGTGCCTTGCACATCCAAAAAACCTATTGCCGTTGCCTTTGCTCTTGACTTGTCAACTTTTGCTTTGAGTGGACCACTTCTTGGTAGTCATTGGTTTAATTGTGCTTTGTCTTCATGATCAAACTGGTAAAACCATGTTTCATCTTCTGTTAAAGTTCTTCAAAGAAATGATTTAGGACCTTGATCCCACTTGTTTAAAATTTCTTTTGAAATCTCTGCTCTTGTCTGCAGCTGATTTGGGAGCAGTGGTTTTGGCACTCATCAGATGGAAAATTTGCTCAACTTATTTTCATTAAGAATTGGTAGGTAGAAGGCCAGATGTGGTGGCTCATGTTTGTAATCCCAGCACTTTGGGAGGCTGAGGCGGGTGGATCACCTGAGGTTAGGAGTTTGAAACCAGCCTGGCCAACATGGTGAAATCCTGTCTCTACTAAAAATACAAAATTAACCAAGCATGGTGGCGCATGCCTGTAGTCTCAGCTACCTGGGAGGCTGAGGCAGGAGAATCGCTTGAACCTAGGAGGCAGAGGTTTCGGTGAGCTGAGATCACGCCATTGCACTCCAGCCTGGGCAAAAAGAGTGAAACTCTGTCTCAAAAACAAATAACAAAACAAAGAATTGGTAGGGAGGCCAGGTGCAGTGGCTCACCTATAATCCCCGCGCTTTGGGAAGCTGAGGTAGGAGGATCAATTGAGGCCAGGAATTTTGAGACCAGATTGGGCAACATAGCAAGACTCCATCTATACAAAAAATAGGGCCAGGAGCAGTGGCTCACACTTGTGATCCCAGTACTTTGGGAGGCCAAGGTGGAAGGATTGCTTGAGGCCTGGAGTTCAAAACCAGCCAGGCCAACATGGTGAAACCCTGTCTCTACTGAAAAAAAAAAAAAATTTAGCTGGATGTGGTAGCTGGTGCCTATAATCCCAGCTACTTGGAAGGCTGAGGCAGAAGAATCACTTGCACCCAGGAGGCAGAGGTTGCAGTGAGCCGAAGCCGAGATCACACCACTGCACTCCAGCCTGGGTGACACAGTAAGACTCCAAAAAGAAAAAGGAAAATTAGCTGCATGTGGTAGCGCATGTCTGTAGTCCCAGCTACTTGGGAGGCTGAGGCAGGAGGATTGCTTTAGCCCAAGAGTTTGAGGTTACAGTGAGCTGTGATCATGCCTGTGTACTCTAGCCTGGCTGACAGAACAAAACCCTATCTCGAAAAATATATATGTATATGGTGTAAGCTGAAGCAGTTCAGATGTCTGTGGTGTTGGCTGTTGTTTCTGCTATTAATCAACAGTCCTCTTCAATTAGGGCATGAACAAGATGAATTTTTTCCTTATAAATTGACATGGGTGGTCTGCTGCTACAGACTTCATCTTCATTGTTAACTTGTTCCTTCTTAATGGGTGGTCTGGTGCTACGAACTTCAGTATTATCTTGTTCCTTCTTAAAACAGTTTATCCATTTGTAAACAGCTGATTTCTCTGGGGCCTTGCCCCCATAATCTTTTCATAAAGCATCAGTGATTTCACTATTCTTCTACCCAAGCTTCACTGTAAATTTGAAGTTTGTTCTTGCTTCAGTTTTAAGAAGAATTCATGTTGCTTTTTTCAAACTGCTGTCTTATCCTTCTTAGTGTCCCAGACTGGATCCAGTTCACCCATATTATAACAAGTTGGTATGAGTTTATTTTGGTGCAAAAAAATTTGAAATTTTTGCATAGTTTCTTCATAATATGGATTTTCCGTGAACTTTTTGAAGACCCCCTTATGTATAGATCAGTTAAAGAGAATAGCTAGTCCACAAACCCGTGCATGTATGGTCAATTAGTTCTCAACAGAGGTAATAAGGTAAATCAGCAGGGAAAAGAAAGTCTTTTCACAAACAGTGCTGGATCCATGTGGAAAAAACTGAACATCAAACCTAACTTTACATTGTAAGCAAAAATTAACTTCAAATAGACTGAAGTTTAAAACTATAAAAGTTCTAGAAGAAAACATAGGAAAAAAATCTTTGTGGCCTTGAGATATGTAAAGGTTCCTTAGCACAATAGCAACAAAAAATTTTTTAAAAAGAAAAAATTGATACATTGGACTTACCAAAACTAAAAATGTTCTTTTTTCAAAAGATAACATTAAGAAAATGAAAAGGCAAGCCACAGATGGGAAAATATTTGCAAAATGTATATCAAAGGACTTGTATCTACTCACTAAAGAAGGTAGTACACATGGTGATAAGCACATAAAAGACATTCAACATCAGTAGCCATCAGGCAAATTAAAACCACAGTACAGTACTACTACATACTCATTAGAATGGCTAAAAATTTTGAAAGAGTGACTGTACCAACTATGGGTAAGGATGTACAGAAACAAGCTCTCATAGTGTTGATGGTAAAATGGTACAACCACTTTGGAAAATAGTTTGGCTTTTTTTTTTTAAGTTAAACATATATTTACCATATTACCCAGCTATTCTACTTGTCAGTATTTACCTAAGAGACAGGAAAATATACATCTTCAGGAAGATTTGTACACAAATTTTCATAGCAACATTACTTATAGCCAAAAGCTGGAAATGACCCAAATGTCCCTCAACAGGTGAATGATGAACTGTACATCCATACAATGGAATACTACCTAGTAATAAAATGGTAAGTTGTTGATACATGCTGCAACATAGATGAACTTCAGAATAACTATCTTGAGTGAAAGAAGCCAGACAAAAATTAGTACATAGGACATGATTCCGTTTATATAAAATTCCAGAAAAGGCAAACTAATCTATAGTGGCAGAAATTAGATTGGTGGTTGCCTATGCATGGAGTGATGGATTATAAGGGATCATGAGGAAATTTGGAGAAGTGATAGAAATAACCTAGAATGTGGTGATGGTGTTTTGGGTGTGTAGATATGTCAGAACTCATCAAATTAGATACTTTAAATATATGCAGATTATTGTATATATTTATGCCTTGGTGAAGTTGAAAAAAAATTAAGAAATTAGAACTAGTCTTTGCTAGTTTTAGAACTAATTTAGAAATTAGAACTAGTCTTTGTAGAACTAGTCTTTGCTTATTAAACTTGAAATTTTTTAAGTTAGGCCAGGTGTGGTGGCTCACACCTGTAATCCCAGCACTTTGGGAGGCCGAAGCGGGCAGATCACAAGGTCAGGAGTTTGAGACCAGCCTGCCAACGTGGTGAAAACCCGTCTCCACTAGAAATACAAAAATTAGCTGGACGTGGTGGCATGCCTCTGTAGTCCCAGCTACTAGGGAGGCTGAGAATCACCTGGGAGACAGAGGTTGCAGTGAGCCAAGATCATGCCACCACACTCCAGCCTGGGCGACAGAACAAGAGTCTGTCTCAAAAAAAAAAAAAAAAAAATTTAGGTTAGTCTTACATATTCATTCTCCCATACAAACTGTTAAGTCAGCTGGTCTAGTCAGCAAAACAATTCTGCCATTACTTTTAATTGACTAGTGTTCTTCGTAGATTGAGGGAGAGTGGCTGTCTTTATAATATTGAGTAGCTCAAAGTATTGTGTTATGTTCATTGCTATTTTATTATTTATTTATTTATTTATTTTGAGGCAGTGTCTTGCTCTGACACCGAAGCTGGAGTGCAGTGGTACAATCTCGGCTCACTGCAACCTCCACCTCCTGACTTCAAGTGATTCTCCTGCCTCAGCCTCCTGAGTAACTAGAATTACAGGCACCTGCCATCATGCCTGGCTAATTTTTATATTTTTGTAGAGACAGGGTTTCATAATGTTGTCCAGGCTGATCTTAAACTCCTGACCTCGGGTGATCCATCTGCCTTGGCCTCCCAAAGTGCTGGGATTACAGACGTGAGCCACCGCGCCTGGCCAGTCATTGCTATTTTAAGTGAGATCTTTCATCATATTTATTTTTTAGTTGTTGCTTGTTTACATATAGAGAACTTGGCTGCCTTATTGAAATTTCTCATTGTTTGGCCGGGCATGGTGGCTCACACCTGTAATCCCAGCAGTTTGGGAGGCCGAGGCAGGCGGATCACTTGAGGTCAGGTGTTTGAGACCAGCCTGGCCAAGATGGCGAAACCCTGTCTCTACTAAAAATACAAAACAAAATTAGCCAGGCATGGTGGTGGTTGCCTGTAATCCCAGCTACTTGGGAGGCTGAGGCAGAGAACTGCTTGAACCAGGGAGGCAGTGGTTGCAGTGAGCCAAGATCGCGCCACTGCACTCCAGCCTGGGCGACAGACCATGACCATCTCAAATCAAGAAAAAGAAATTTCTCATTGTTTAAGTTGCTTTTCAATTAAACCCCTGTTGTTTTCAAGTATACTCAGTACACTGCTGAAACAGCCAACAAAGGGAAGATAGTGAGCTTCAGAGCTCTGATCGTAGCAACACAGAATTTGCCTTTTCTTTTCTTTCTTTTTTTTTTTTTTTGAGATGGAGTCTCGCTCTGTCCCCCTGGCTGGAGTGCAGTGGCACGATCTCGGCTTACTGCAAGCTCCGCCTCCCGGGTTCCTGCCATTCTCCTGCCTCAGCCTCCCAAGTAGCTGGGACTACAGGCACCTGCCACCGTGCCCGGCTAATTTTTTGTATTTTTAGTAGAGACGGGGTTTCACCGTGGTCTCGATCTCCTGACCTTGTGATCCGCCCGCCTCGGCCTCCCAAAGTTCTGGGATTACAGGCGTGAGCCACTGCGCCTGGCTGAACTTGCCTTTTCATTTCCATTTTTATACATCCTATTACTTTCTCTTATCTAGTTGCATCAGCTGTACTTTTTCTTTTTTTAGTGTGAAGGTATGGCTCTCTTGCTGCACATACACCCAAGATTAAAACCTTTTTTCTTTTTTTTTTTTTTCAAGACAAGGTTTTCTCTGTTACCCAGGCTGGAATGCAGTGGCGTGATCACAGCTCTCTGCAGCCTCAACCTCCCAGGCTCAAATGATCCTCCCCCCTCAGCCTCGTGAGTAGCTGGGACTACAGGCATGCACCACCACCCACCCTTGGCTAATTTTTAATTTTTTTTGAAGAGACGGGTCCTCACTGTTTTGCCTAGACCGTTAAAATCTTTTACTTTTAAAAATATTTTTTAGAAATTACTTCCCAAGAAGAAGGTGCTACTATACAGTGGATATCATCTGTAGAAGCAAAGATTGAAGACAAAAAAGTTCAGAGAGAAAGAAAACTCACTTCCGGAAAGTTGGAGCATCTCAGAAAGGAAAAGGTAGAAAAATCTTTTGGGGCCAAAAGTATATATATTTTCTGACCTAGTGACTTCTTCACTGGACCTGGGTTATTCTGTTGTTAACATGAATATAGTTTTGTGAAGACAGACGGTTAATTACATTCATTTAGATTTTACTTTAATGAAAACGTAAAGCAAAGTAGGCGTTTGTGCTGTGGGTGAACATTTTAAAGTTTAAATTACAGATACATATATAAAATTCTTGACCTGCTCAAGTTTCAAGATTGATAGTATGTTTAGAATTACATTTTTAAAATTTTGTAACCCCTTTCTCTATGTTGAGCTGACCGGTTTAGAAGGATTTCCTCTGACACAGATTAGAGGGTTAGAATTCTTAAAGAAGGTATTTTATGACTTGGGATTAAGAGGAGTAGGATATGGAAGAAACAACAAATACACCCTTTTTGTGTCTGCTGTACACCTGCCATATTCCTGATGGAGAGGTGTGTTCAGCTCACTTCAGGGATTAGTATGGCAATGCTTCAGTAACCCAGAAACCAGAATTTGGCTGTCTCTGGTCCAGAGAATGGGGAAACAAACCAAATCAACACTACTAGACTCTACTTTTTGGCATTCAGTTTTAGTAAGCAGAGTTTTAGGGTAAATCATCAAAAAGCATTGATACTTGTATGCTAATCACCATATTAAAATAGTAGATGGATTCAATGCCTGACTTCTAAGAAGTTTATTTAAGGTTAGAAGTTATGACTGTGATAATAACACATTAATATGAAGAAAGCATAGACATTTTATGGAGGTTTTCTATGAAAGCGCGTGAAATGTACCTAATATCTGTGATGTTTTGGTTGTTGGATTTAACCGAAAGGTTTCATATGCTGCTAAAGGTTATCCCAGAAACTGTTAATGTTGCTTTAAAATATCTGAGAATGTATTTATTTGGCCATATCCATGGGGGCCTCTTTACTTCACTTTTCAGATAAACTTCTTGCGGAATAAACACAAAATTCACGTCCAAGGAACCGATCTTCCTGACCCAATTGCTACATTTCAGCAACTTGACCAGGAATATAAAATCAATTCTCGACTACTTCAGAACATTTTAGATGCAGGTTTCCAAATGCCTACGCCAATCCAAATGCAAGCCATCCCAGTTATGCTGCATGTGAGTATGAAGATCTAGAATGCCTGTAACATTCCTTCCTCTGTGTGTTTGCTCATTCTCTTCCCTCTCTTCTTGAAATTATTCTTTCCACCTTATCTCCCCTGTTAAAATCCTTCACTTCCTTTTAAGTGCATCAAATGCCTGTGCCTCCATAAAAGTTGCCTTGATCACTCCATCTAGATGTGATCTTCTTCCTTTTCCAGTACCATTTCCTCCACACTGCAGTTCTCCTTGGTGTTTGGTGTGTTCTTTTCCTTACAACATTTATTTTACATTTTACACTACTTTGTATTCGCACCAATCATATTTTTTTCATTTTACTAGTGTGTAACCCCTTGGAGAATGGGGATTATGTTTCATTCGTTCATTGTTTATTTAGTTTATAATGCCCAGGAACTACTCCAGAAATACAAATGCTTTCTGAAGTTCTTGTACATAGCCTGACTTATTTTCCCAATACTTTTATAATTAAAGTACACTTTACATACAATAAAATGCATAGATTTTTAAGTGCCCTGTTTAGTGAGTTTCAGCAATGCATATCCTGTGTAACCACTATTCCAGTGAAGATGGAGAACATATGTATTACCCCAGACAATTTTCTTGTGCCCTTTCCAGTCAGTCCTCACCCTGCCCCTGCTCAGAGGCAATTTCTATTCTGATTTCTACTACTGTATATTCCTTTTGCCTGTATTCTAGAGTTTTATATGAGTGGAATCACACATTAATCTTTTATTTCTGGTTTCTTTCACTTTGTGTAATGCTTTGAGATTCGTCTATATTACATATAGCAATAGTTTGTTACTGAGTAGTAGTATGTTGTATGAATATACCACAATTTGTTATCCGGTCACTTGTTGATAGAGGTATGGATTAACTTAGGTTTTCGGACGTTAAGTTTTTCTGAGGTTTGTTTCTGTAGCAATGAGAGTTGGCTTTTTTCCCCATGTAACCAAGATGGCGTTCAGTTCTGGTTTCCAAAGGATGTAAGATACCTTTTCATCTATGCTAGTCCTTTTCATTTTCTTTGAGAGCTGAAATGAGAATACATTCATACATTTAAATGATGCTGTTGACTCATGTTATAGTAAATGTGCTTTTAATTTTTGTTTAAGATTGTCTCTGTCATGGCTTTAGCTTAAAGCTTTAAAATCACAGTGGGGCCGGGTGTGGTGGCTCACGCCTGTAATCCTAGCACTTTGGGAGGCCGAGGCAGGCGGATCACAAGGTCAGGAGATTAAGACCATCCTGGCTAACACGGTGAAATCCCGTCTCTACTAAAAATACAAAAAATTAGCCGGGCGTGGTGGCGGGCGCCTGTAGTCCCAGCTACTCGAGAGACTGAGGCAAGAGAATGATGTGAACCCAGGAGGAAGAGCTTGCAGTGAGCCGAGATTGTGCCACTGCATTCCAGCCTGGGCGACAGAGCAAGACTGCGTCTCAAAAAAAAAAAAAAATTCACGGTGGGCCAGACGTGGTGGCTCACGCCTGTAATCCCAGCACTTTGGGAGGCCGAGGCGGGCAGAGCACGAGGTCAGGAGTTCAAGACCAGCCTGGCCAATATGGGCAATATGGTGAAACCCTGTCTCTACTAAAAATACAAAAACTAGCTGGGTGCGGTGACTTGTGCCTGTAATCCCAGCTACTTGGGAGGCCGAGACAGAAGAATTGTTTGAACCCGGGAGGCAGAGGTTGCAGTGGGCCGAGATTGCGCCACTGCACTCCAGCCTGGGTGTCAGAGTGAGACTTTCTGTCAAAAAAAAATCACAGTGAGTTTTTGAAGATTGTCTCCTAGGCCGGGCGCGGTGGCTCAAGCCTGTAATCCCAGCACTTTGGGAGGCCGAGACGGGCGGATCATGAGGTCAGGAGATCGAGACCATCCTGGCTAACACGGTGAAACCCCGTCTCTACTAAAAAATACAAAAGCTAGCCAGGTGAGGTGGCAGGCGCCTGTAGTCCCAGCTACTCGGGAGGCTGAGGCAGGAGAATGGCGTAAACCCGGGAGGCGGAGCTTGCAGTGAGCTGAGATCCCGCCACTGCACTCCAGCCTGGGCGACAGAGCGGGGCTCCATCTAAAAAAAAAAAAAAAAAGAAAATTGTCTCCTATAAATTACTCTGTGCCTCAGGTCATTGCCATTTTTTATTTCTTCAGCCATTCTGTTTTAATTAAAACCTTCCTACGTTGATTGAGCAAGTACAGATTACCAGGAACAAAAAGTTGGTTTAAATTTTATTTTGTTCCAATAAGTTAAGTGGAAAAAGAAAAATTGAAATATGGATATAACTTAGGTTATGATTATCTTTGAGTTAGTTAATCTGTATTTCTTACACTCATTCAAAGGGAATTCAAGGGCAATGGCTCAGAAACTTTGTTGGGGCGATGGTTGGTGGCATGGATGGAAGATGTGGGGGAAAAGCAGATGTGACTTGAAATGAATGGATCATTACATAAAATTTTATTTGTTTTTTTCTATGGCTGGGTAAACATTATTTGACCAGGCTCTGAAAAATTTATGTTAACTTAGTTTTAGTATTTAATAATATCCATTTTTTAGGGTCGGGAAAAACTTCTGGCTCTGCTCCAAACCGGATCTGGTAAAAACATTAGCTTTTAGCATTCCGTATTTTAATGCCAGCTGAACAACCTGCCCAAATAAAGGCTTCAGAAGCCCTGATTATATCACCAACACGAGAACTTGCCCAGCCAGGCTATGGACTTGTAGCTGTGGAAGGAGAATGTGATTGGTGTTTACTTCAAGTGATTTTCTTATTTGGAGTGTAATAAAAAGATCTTAAAAAGCAAGGGCCCGTGTCTTCTGTCATGGCGCTCAATATCCTCTACACAGCAGGGAGTGCTCTGGTCTTACACCATGTGGGCAAATCTTTTTAAGCTTTCTATACGTTTCTAAAACACGAATGATTTTAATAATTACACTTCTTTAGGTAAATGCTTTAAGGTCTTGAAGTTGCAAAGGCTAATGAAATACAGTCCTTCTTGGACATTTGGTTTTTCTTATCTAAAAAAAAATGAATACTCATTCTTAGTTTTTGGGCTTTGTATTTACTTTTATTTGTTTGGTTTTAGCCACAGATTCTTACTCCTGTTACCCAGGCTGGGCATGCAAGTGCATGTGAATCATGGCTTACTGCCAACCTCAAAACTCCTGGCTCAAGAGATCTCCCGCCTTAGCCTCTTGAGCTAACTGGCACTATAGCGCACATGCACTGCGGGCGTGGTTAATTTTTTTTTTTTTTGTAGAACAACGGTCTCCCTATGCGTTACCCAGGCCCTGCTCTTGAACTCCTGGGTTCAAGTGATCCTCCCACCTTGCCTACCAAATTACAGGCTTACAGCATGAGTCATTATGCCTGATTCAATCTCAGTTTTTTTTTGAGAAAGGAAAACGTATACAGTGATCTGCTTCCACCCTCCCAATGTGGCTTAATATAAAACAATACCAAGTTATGGAAGCATTAGTCTTGTAATAGTTACTGTGGTGTGTATGGTGTTATATATTGGTGGCTGTGTGTGTTTGTGTGTTATATATATATATTATATATATTTTTTTTTTTTTTTTTTTTTTTTTTTTGAGACAGTCATACTCTGGGTGGACCAGGCTGGAGTGCAGTGGTGCCATCTTAGCTCACTGCCAACCTCTGCCTCCCAGGTTCAAGTGATTCTCCTTGCCTCAGCCTCCCAAGTAGCTGGGATTACAGGGCTGACCATCACGCCTGGGCTAATTGTTTTTTGTGTTTTTAAGTAGGAGGGATGGGTTTTGCCACGTTGGCCAGCGCCTGGTCTTTGAACTCCTGGGGCCTCAAACTGAATCTGCCCCAACCTTGCCTCCCAAAGTGCTGGGGATTACAGGTGGTGAGCCCCTGCACCCAGCCAATAGTACTGCATATTCTGAAAACACATACTAATAGATTAGTTTTTTTTTTTTTTTTTTTTTTGGAGACGGAGTCTCACTCTGTTGCCAGGCTGGAGTGCAGTGCGGGTGCGATCTCGGCTCCACTGCAAGCTCCGCCTCCTGCGGGTTCACGCTATTCTCCTGCCTCAGCTCCTGAGCTAGCTGGGACTACAGGAACCCGGGCCACCACACCCGGCTAATTTTTTGTCTTTTTTTTAGTTAGAGACGGGGTTTCCCGTGTTAGCCCAGGGGATGGTCTCGCATCTCCTGACCTCGTGTCCGCCACGCCGCCTTGGCCTCCCAAAGTGCTGGGATTACAGGCGTGAGCCACTGCGCTTGGCCGATTAGTTTTATCTCTGGGAACTAGTCTATTCCACCTGAAGAAATTATTGAATCTTTTTAGGCATTGAAGTTTCAAAATGCTGAGATTTCAGGTTCATCTACAGATAGTTATGAGTTTAATTTCAGATATTCATGGGTTGGTAATAGATTTATTTTATTAATCATGTAAAAGAGAGTATACATCTTGTCCAAGTATGTTAGCAGCTAATGTTTTTATCTTTTTTTTTTTAGATTCACAGAGAGTTAATAAAAATTTCTGAGGGAACAGGATTCAGGATACATATGATCCACAAAGCAGCAGTGGCAGCCAAGAAATTTGGACCTAAATCATCTAAAAAGTTTGGTAAGGAATTCATACATGGGATGTAGAACATGTAAGGAATCTGGAAATTACAAATATCCTAATTGCTATGTAAGTATTGTTAAAGTATAGTCATGTATGTATAAAATTTGAATTTTAGAAGAACTAAAGAGATTCCCTTCTCACTCTACTGAGAAGTTATACATAACATATATACCAGTAATTCTCAACTAGAGACAATCTCGCTCCCCACCTTTTACCACAGGAACATTTGGCAATAATCTGGAGACATTTTTAGTTGTCACAACTGTGGAGAAGTGCTACTAGCCTGTAGTTACTGGCCTATAGCCAAGGATGCTATTAAACATTCTGCAATGCACAAGACAGTCCCCTGCAACGAAGAGTTAGCTGGCCCAAAATGGTAACAGTGCTGAGGCTGAAAAATTCTGATTTATACCATTGATTTTTAATCTGCCATTGAAATACTCTGGCAGACAAGAATGGCACACATAGCTGGGTGCAGTGGCTCACACCTGTAATCCCAGCTACAGGTATGGAGAAAGCTGAGGTGGGAGGATTGCTTGAGGCCAGGGGTTTGGGACCAGCCTTGGCAACATAGCGAGACTCAATCTCTAAAAGAAATTAAAAAAAAAAAAAAAAAAGCCAGGCATGGTGGTGCACGCCTGTAGTCCTAGCTACTTGGAAGTCTGAGGTGGGAAGATCACTTGAGCCCAGGAGTTCAGGGCTGCCATGAGCTGTGATTGCACTGCTGTACTCCAGCCTGAGCAACAGAGTGAGACTCCATGTTTAAAAAAACAGAAAGGATGGCTTACATCCCCACCCTTATATCAGCCAGAGAATCTGCTTTCATCTACTTTCCTTTCTTTTTGTTTTTTGACATTGTCCACTTGGAGATAAGCTTTCATCTGTTGTTGTTGTTGGTTTGTTTTTTTTTTTTTTTAATCTTGGTCTCCTGCATAAAATTCCATGTTAAAAAAATGATTTTCCTGGGGGAAAAAAAAGGTTTGAAAATTAAATTGTTCCTGCCTCTTAGAAATGGAGAAGAGGCTGGGTGTTGTGGCTCATGCCTGTAATCCCAGCATTTTGGGAGGCTGAGGCAGGGAGATTGCTTGAGCCCTGGAATTCGAGACCAGCCTGGACAACATAGGGAGACCTTGTTTCTACAAAATAAAAGTAAAAAAAAAATTACCATCTCTACTAAAAATACAAAAACTTAGCCGGGCGTGGTGGCGGGCGCCTGTGGTCCCGGCTACTTGGGAGGCTGAAGCAGGAGAATGGCATGAACCCAGGAGTCAGAGCTTGCAGTGAGCCGAGATCGCGCCACTGCACTTCAGCCTGGGTGACAGAACTAGACTCCATCTCAAAAAATAAAATAAAAATTAGCCAGGTGCAGTGGCATGTGCCTGTAGTACCAGCTACTCGGAATGCTGATGCCAGAGGATCTCTTGAGCCCAGGAGTTTGAGGTTGCATGCAGTGAGCTATGATCACACCATTGTACTCCATCCAGCCTGGGTGACAGAGCAAGACCCTGTCTCAAAAAAAAAAAAAAAAAAGAAAAGAGAAAGCTGCTCAGATATAATAAAAGGAAAGTAGGGATATAATAGTTTTGTGTTGTTGGCTATGACTACTTCCCACTTCAGGTTATTAACTGAAGTTGAGGGGGTTTAATTCCTAGTTCAAGAGAGATAAATCCTGTTTTTTGCAATTTCTACCATTTGTTTTTCCTATAGATATTCTTGTGACTACTCCAAATCGACTAATCTATTTATTAAAGCAAGATCCCCCAGGAATCGACCTAACAAGGTATAGATGATATTTTCATGTCTTTCATATGTATTTTTCATTCAGTTGATTACATTTTGTCCTCCATTGCTTGTATTTTTTCCCTTTGGAGCTTGCTGTTTGCTACCTTCCATCAGTGTTGGCACTGAGAATAATGGTTTTTTTTAAAAAAAAAACTCATATAAAAGAAAACTAGGCCGGGCGCGGTGGCTCAAGCCTGTAATCCCAGCAC